>NC_056726.1:1427471875-1427606875 GCF_019279795.1 Protopterus annectens
GTCTCTGACAACATACGATTTATGCATATCTGGTATGGCTTAGTGGTAAATCATTTTGTGTATAATGTGCATGGTCCTGGGTACCAGTCTTGCAGAAGCTGTTTGTTTTGTTGCTGGGCAGAACACTGGCCATTGGATGTGGTGTGATTAAGGCACTTTAAAGCAGTTGTAAGCGTGTTTGCGCAGAGGTAAGCACTGCTAACTTCCAGTCACAGTTTCTTACATCCAGTTAGCTTCTCCTTTGCTTAATCTGTGTTGGCAGTGCTTAACCCCATGCAAACGCAGTTGCACACGCTTACTACTGCTTACATATGCTTACTACTGCTTATCTGTGCTTACGCCTGCTTACTGCTGCCTTATTCATTATCATACTGACTCTTCACATGTGCATTTCCTGCAGTACTCCTGTTCACAAAAATGTATGTTATTAAGTGGGTTTTGCATTACAAATATTGCTTATACCATGCTTTGCCGTGTAAAATAGACTGTGCTGCACTGGGACTCGAACTGGTAATGCCTGCTCGTTAGGCAAACGCTCTGCCCACCACACTATTGCTGACATGCTTCATTTGCATATATCATCCTTGTTATCCTCTTCAGTATTTTAGGCTGCTTTCACTGTGCCTAAACAATGGGCTCACCCGTGCACCTATGGTTAGCTGTACTCGGAGCTTTAGACACCAATACAGGGATTTCTTCTTTTGATTTTTATGTCCTGTTGGTGTTGTACACATGGGGGGCTGTTGGTGGGGATATGTGGACACCTATGAGTGGTCTCGCCAATTTATTTCCACTTTCTGCTGTTCAACATTGCAGGGGCATGTTTATTCTGAGAACTCTGCTTTCAGACACACCCACTGCACTCGTACACATTCCGTGTAAGCCTGGGAGCTCGGGCAGTGTGCTATTATTACTATGCATGGCGCGCTGCCATCCTGCATCTAAGCAGCTGCTTCCATGCAGTACTAGACTAGTCCTGCACAGAAGATTAGTAAACCGGGGGACAGTCTTGTATACACCAATTCATTTGTAAATAAAGTAATTAAATATGTTAATGTTAAATTCCATAGAAAAACAAATGACTTGGTAAAGTTGTGCCATGATTTAGTTGTTATGCTAAGTTTTTCCTCTGGGGAGAAAAAAAAAAACTTATGAGACATTTATAATGCCACCAACAGCTCTAGAATGGGTGTTCTATAAACTAACAGACATGTAGCAATTGCATTCACAAAACGTCAATGAAAAACTAAAGGAAATAATTGTTTCTTTATTTTTCTTTCTTTATCATTTTTCTTTATTTGTTACTTTATTTTTTTCTGTCTGATGTTTTCTTTTATTCTGCTGAAATACTAAGACAAACTAAAACCATTCACTGCTTAAAGAGAATGTAATTCAGGACTTCTAGTATTAAACTCCAAATCTGATGAAACGTTTAGGAACTGAGAGCTTGAACTGAACAGTGTTTGCTTCTTAAGGATCTTGTAAGAACGATGCATAGTAGCATAGCTCTCAACTTCTTACAACAAGACATTTGGACAAAGCTATAAATAATGGGGGACAAAGGCCCAAAATAGGGGCAATTTTTTTTTTAAATATTGCTCTTACAAACTTAGAAAATTGATAGAATAACAGGTTTTACATTAGAACAAATGTTCTGAAGTATACGAAGTCTGAATCTTAAAAGTCTGTCATTATTTTCTGAACTTCTTTGCTGAATGATTTGCCAGTGCTTTGCTAGAAAGCAACAATTTTATGAGTAACAGGCTAAAATATGAGGCAAAAGTCTAGATATTCTGCAAAATCTATACAGTTAAGAGATATAATGATAAGCACAATATTTCAACATTTAAGTGACAAGGCATTTTAAGATGTTTTTGCGAAATATAGCTAAAAAGATTCAACAATAATCTTCTTCTTCTTTTGGCTTTTCCCAGTTAGTGGTCGCCACAGTGGATCACCTGTCCACTCATGATTGGCAGTGGAGTTTTACAGTGTTGAGTTGCCAGCCCGGCGCCCAACCTTCCACAGAAGGCACACACTCACACCTAGGGCCAATTTAGAGTGTCCAATCCACCTACAGCATGTCTTTGGGACATGGGAGGAAACTGGAGCACCTGGAGGGAACTCACGTGACCACAGGGAGGACATGCAGACTCCACACAGAAGGCACCCCAGCCGAGGATCAAACCGGAGAACCTCGAGGATCAAACCGGAGAACCTCTTGCTGTGAGGAAGATTCAACAATAATAAAATAATAAAATGTAGCCTTAAATGAATTTCAGTAACTTCTTACTCCAAAAGAATAGTTGGAGCTCTAAATTAAAGTAACTAAATACTCTGGAAAGCAGAAGCACACTAGAAAGTGACTGGAGTACTCCATCAATGTTGGTTGAATTTGCAAAACAGCATCCACTAGTTGCTCAAGCCTAAAATTACAAGCAGCCTTGAGTTATGAGCCCATACCTAACAAGCAACCATGGGCTATCTGAAAGCAAGAGCTGGGACTGGCATGACCCATGCATTGAGAATAAAATGAGAAAAAGAATAGATGTGAGGATTTGTCAATCATTGCTTCATCTGAAACACAAGTGGTTGAAACAGATAAATTTAACTACAACATTTGGAAAATTGTGCTTTTTTTTCAATTTTATTTATTTATTTACTTTACTTTTGTTTACTTGGGTAGTCCAGCTAAGGTGAAAACCCATTTACAGTGGAGGCCCGGGAAGAAAAGTCCAGAAAAAAATTACAGAGAAAATTAAAATAAAAGTAATTTTAAGAAATTTTAGAAAATTTTAAAAGATGTCACAAAGCATAAAAGGACATAAAATACACACTTTAGGAAATAGATTGATTACAGAGTATTACTTGTAGAACGTAAACATCTTTTAAGAGTAAATATTCCAATGCAGCTCCAAGTGATGGCCAGTTGAAAAAAAACTCCAGCGCTAATATGGACAAGTTTAAAAATGTTTAATTCAGATGAAAAAATAAAATAAGATAAAATACATTAACAGCGTAAACCACTAAGCACTTTCACCTGAAAGGAAGTCAGGTATCATCAGAGTGTTAAAACAATTTGTTAACCAACCAGCTGATATAAGTTCAAAAAATCCCACCCTTTGTAACAAACCTATCAGTAAAAAGTACTGACTCAATGTCATTAATGTCAGAACCCTTTTGAAAAAAGAAAGAAGAAAAACACACAACGCAACCTGTTCTTAATACACCCTTACTAATTTCAAAAGATAAATGAAATATGATTTGTATTTATAAATATTTGTGTATACACATAGTTCATCAATTCTTTTCCAACCATAGTCCATAAACTAAATAGATAAATAAAATATTATATTATATTAAATAATTAATAAATAAATATTCAATATTAAATATATAAATAAATGAATAAATAGTAATTGATTCGACAATATAAATAGTAAACTTATATACAAAGTATTTATATGTGTCTATATAGAAAAAATGTAGAGGGTATATATATATATATATATATATATGTGTGTATATCTAATTTATATAAAAAGAGATCTATATTTTAGAATACTTGCCATAGAAATATACTCATTTATACCTAGTGGTTTGGATGCATTTAATCTCAGTTGCCACAAGGTCTCCCTCATCTCTAATATAATCTTAAAATTACCATTTCTATCATTATGAGGAATCCTGTCAATGATAAAAAATAGAAATTTATTGAAATTAACACAGGTCAAACTATGTAAGTAAAGGGAATTGGTTGTCTTTTTGTTCCTAATGTCCCTAACGTGTTCAAGGATTCTTAACCTTAATTTCCTAATGGTCTTCCCTATATAAAACACACACATACATTGCTACCTGCCTAAGTTGTTCCAGTTTTTACACCACTACAACTGATAAGATAGAAGGCTCCCTTCCAACACAGAAATGCTTGGGGGGCTCAGAAGCTTGCAAACAGTATATAGGATATAGCAAATCTGTATCTGGACTTGACTATTTACAGTAAAGGTGGGAAACAAGCTTAGAACTTTTTTTTTTTTTATTACAGAAAAGCAGCTAAAACAGCACTAAAAACTATTCAAATGCAGGGCAAGCTAGCACACTTGAGTGTGTAAGCAATATTAAAGCAAATACAGTTTAAATAAATGCAATTAAATTTTAAAAAATTACTAAAAACAAGTGCAGAAAGTAGTAAATTAGGAAAAATCCACATGGAGGCACTTAGAGTATCTCTTTCCACTTCCTGATGCTCTTGCAGTGTGCAGGACACCAAAACTGGATCTGCAGAGCTTAAGCAAGTGCAAACCCATGCAAACATGGGCTTTTAAACCAGAAAGTTGAAAGGGATGGAAAAACTGCCAAACGGTCAATAAACTACAATTTCTAGGCCACAGACCACTCCTCTTGTGGGAGATAGGCTACCTTGTGCTTAACACTCCCACTGATAAGCTAGAAGGCTTCCCTCAAACAGAGAAAGACTTGGGGGGGGGCTCAGAAGCTTACAAACAGTCCTGGATACAGCAAATCTGTATCTGGACTAGACTAGTGACAGGAAAGGTAGGAAGAGGGAGAGAATGTCTTATGAGGAAAATACTTGCCTTTGTTGTAAGACCCCAGTGGCCTAATTGAAAAGGCATTGGCCTCCCTAACCCAAGGAATGTGGGTTTGAGCCCCATCTGGAGAAACATTAATACTGATACAAGTAGAGTTCTATTAGTGTCAGTGGCTCAGCAGAAAGCAAACTTTGCCTTTGGTGTTAGAAGATCAGAAGGCTGTCTGTTCTATTCCTGCTCCTGGTGACTGGCTTAATTTTGCTAGATCAATCACTGTTTGGCTTTGTTGAAGAAAGGTCATGCCTATTAAGTCTGGTGGACTTTTTTGAGATGGTCACCAAAGCAGTGGATGAAGGTAAGATTGTGCACACAGCTTACCTCAACCTGGTCAAGACTTTTGATACAATACTCCACTCAGACATTATAGACAAGCTCATTAATTAAAGTAAAAACCCTTTTATCACCCACTGAATAAACAACTGGCTCAGTAGTAAGAACCAGGAGGTCAAAATAAGTGAAGTCACCTCCACCAAGAGGCCAGTCACTAATGGATTCCCCCAGGGCTCTGTACTAGGCCTGCTACTTTTTGGTATCTATTTCTCTGAACTGGAAGCAAATACTGAAGGTTTATGGCTGAAAAGTTTGCAGATAATTGCAAGCTTGGGGTTATCATCGACTACCCTGCAGACACTAGCATTATTCAAGAAGGTCTATGTCTGAATAACAAATGGTGCCAAAGCTGTGGTCTTAAACTCAATGCTAAGAAATGTATAATTGTATCCTTTGGGAAGTCAACCATCACAGCTAATGACTATCTTAATAATATGCCCCTAAGAGTCAATCCAGTTCATAGGTTCATAGGTTCATAAGTAGGTACTAGGCTATTGACCCTAGGGCCTATATAAGCCTAGCCAAATGATACCTTTGTTTTGCCACCCAAGAAAATTATTTTCCTGTGCCCCTGCCAAGCAGAGCCACAGAAGTGATCCGCAGGGTGAATGTCCTATCTCCCATCCAGTCATCAAGATTTTTCTTGAATAGTGCTAATGAGGAGCTTTGTTTGATATAGTTAAGTAGTTTGTTCCAGAGTATGGGAAGTCTCTGGGACAGGAATCTATCCCTCCAGCATGTTCTGTTTATTCTGGTGACAAGATTTAGGTCCCTAGAGCATGTAGCTTGGAGGGATTGGGATTTCTTTACATGGAGCATGCCCAACAGATCTGGGTTTGACATAGCTTTGTATGTTAGGCAGAGATCACCTCTGAGTAGGTGATATGTGACAAAGTAAAGCTGGAGTTTTTTGTGACGGTCTGCATGGGGCATCTGTTTGAGTCCAGTAATCCTCTTTGTGAGGCATTTCTGTGGCCTTTCCAGTTGTTGTAGATGTCCTGTGAGGTATATACCAAAAGGGGCATTGTACTCTATAATGGGTCTAATGAGTGATGAGTAGAGGGGAACAAGGACCTCTTTTTTCCTGGATGAGAAACCTTTTGTGATGAGGTGTGCCACATGGAAGGATGCCCTGACTACTGTGGCAATGTGATTATCAAAGGAGAGACTACTGTCCACCTGAGTCCCAAGGTCTCTTATCACAATTTTGGTGTTAAGCAGACTACCGCCTAAGTGGTAGTTCATGGGTACAGAGTTTTTACCAAAAGGGATGACAATGCACTTTTTGGCATTGAGCTTGACACCATGGCTTTGACAACAGGCATCTGTCTCAGTGAGGCCCTTTTGTAGGATGTCCACATCTTTAGGAGTTTTGATTATGGCTCCTAGTTTGCAGTCATCTGTGAACTTTATTAGCCAAAGACCTTCTATGTTAGCCTGTACTTCAGAGAAGTAGATACCAAACAGGAGAGGACCTAGGACTGAACCCTGTGGTAGTCCACTTGTCACTGGTCTGAAGCTGGATTTAGAGTTTGCTACATTCACAGTGTGGGTTCTGTCAGTGAGCCAGTTGGTAACCCATCTTGTGACATAGGGATTTATACCTAGTTTAGTGAGTTTGTCTATAATTCCGGAGTGGGGGATGGTGTCGAAAGCCTTGGCGAGATCTAGATAGGCTGTGTGAACCCCCTTATCCTCATATACAGCTTTGGTGACCACTTCAAAGAAGTCTATCAGGTTTAGGAGACATGATCTGCCTTTTACAAACCCAAACTGCATAGGGTCCTGAGTTTGGAGATTACCAATGTCATTGTTTATAAGTTCCATGATGCTACGCTCCACAGCCTTGCAGACCAGGCACGTCAGGCTAATGGGGCGGTAGTTTCCGGGGTCCGTGGTGGCTCCCCCTTTGTGGAGTGGGATAACCATTGCTGTGCACCATTCAGTTGGCACAAAGCCTGAGGTGAGGCTATGATTGAACATGGTACATAGGTGGGGTGCCAGTTCGTTCTGTAGTTCATGTAGAATGCAGCCTGGAATGTTGTCAGGTCCCATGGATGCTGTGTTCTTGGCTTTGGAGAGTGTGTTTTTTAACCTGTGCAGCCGTGATTACAGGTACTTGGCATTCTTCCGATATAGAGATGGGCCCTTTAGGGAATGAGAGAGGGGTAAAGTTAGCACTAAACCTATCTGCCAGGATGTTGGCAATATCAGTTGATTCTGTATATTTAGTGCCATTGTGCTGTAACTCAGAGCAGATCTGAGTGTTGCCATTGAGTTTCTTGACATAGCTATAGAATGCTTTGTGGTTGTCTTTAGAATCAGTGTTGATTTTGTTTTCATAACCAGCTTTGGAGAATTTTATCAGGGATCTCAGCTTCTTACTGAGGCTGACAACGGAGTTCCTCCGATCATGAGATTTTACTCTTTTTTGCAACAGTTTCTTTCTTCTGTTGTAGAGTGTGTTTATAGTAGGGGACCACCAGATTGGCTTCCTTTTTTTGGAGGATAACATCTTGGTTCTATTAGGGATTGCACAATCCATGCACTTGTGTAAGTGCTTATAAAGTGCAATTGTATAGGATTCAGCAGCTGTATCACTATTGTCCATCAGCATGGGTGTCGTGAAGTTTGCCACTTCTGTCTTAAGAAGCATGAGGTTGGCTTTGAAGACATTTTTATGGTGGTTTCCCTAATGGGGGGTGGGATGTGGATGTCTAGGGTGATTTGCTTGTGGTCAGATCTGACCAATGAGGTATTGACCTCTGGTGTGGAACACTGGTTGCCCATATAGGTAATGACCAGGTCTGGGATATTGCTGCCCCTGGTGGAGGTGTGGATAAGTTGATCCAAGGCATTTGAAATTTATGAATTCCAGAAAACATTGAGCAAAAGAGTTGGTATATGAGTAGTTTTCCCAGTTAACGTTGGGATAGTAGAAATCGCCCATTATTAGTGTGGTAGGTTGTGCCCTAATATTTTCCGGTGTATCAAGAAATAAGGAGTGGGAATCCTGGGGCATGGTGGGGGATCTGTAGCAAGCTAAAATTTGCATTGCGGTCTTGCCCAGAGTTAGCTGCAATTGGATAATCTTTGATGCATTATGCTGAGCAACTATCCTGGAGGTGTGGATATCCTTAATGAATATGGACATGCCTCCACCTTCAGTGCTTCAGTCCAGGTTAGGTGGCTGAAAGGTGTGGTATGATTTATAGCCTGGTAATGCAGGGGTGCTCTCTGGAGCCTTGAGCTAGGTTTCTGTCTCTGCACAGATATCAGTGTCCTCCATTTTAATGAGTGCCTCGAGTGAGTGCATTTTGAGGTTTAGACTTCTAGCATTAAGTAGCATTACCCTCAGATTTTGCTTGCTTGTACTTGTTACGGTGATAAATTTGTCATTTGAATCTTGCCTAAAAAAGGCACTATAGGAGTGCCAAGAGCCTTAGCCAGTATCCGGAATCACAAGAGCGACAGGTGCAGGCCATCTCTGGCAAAGCATTGTGGTTTGTCGATCATGTCATCCCAGGCAGATACTGGATCCCCTTAGAACGACACCAGAAGCTTAGCCAATTGTTGAAGTCAATCATTTTGTCCTTGTACTGTGGTATCATTCCGGGTGATGGCAGGATGCAATTCAGCGCTAGGGTCATACCTGCCTGGGCTACAAGATCAGAAAGCTCCTCCAAGTCTCTTTTCATGTAGTCCAGGGAGGTACATCTCAGGTCATTCACACCAACATGGACAATGACAGAGTCATATTTGTACTTGCTGTGGAGTGACCTGAGTGCATGCATTATGTGGCATATCCTGGCACCTGACAGGCAGCTGACAGTTACTTTCTCCTTGTTTAGCCTGGTGAGTGGAACATCAGTGTGCCTGAATATAGAGTCACCTATGACTAGAGTGTTGTGTATGTTGTTATGCTTTATGGGTTGTGGTTGAGTGGCACACTGAGTTTATGGGCTATGTGTAATTTGGGATGTGTTGGGAGTGGAGGTTGCTTGTGTTTCTTCTTTGGAGGTCCCTGTTGCTTGGGTAGATTTTTCTTGAGAGCCTCTGTGAATGTAAGAGTGTGTTTTGTGTTTCTATGTGTGTGTTTTGGTGGTGTAGGTTTTGAGTGACTATGAGATGAGTGTGGTGTGGTGCAAGTGTTTACCTTCTCCTCTTGTCTGTTTAGTCCAGTCTTGGGTGAAGAGAGCTTTGCTTCCAGTTTGGTTATATAAGTGCATCTCTCGCAGGTTGTACTGTTGGGTGGTAGGAGGAGAGGGTTGTCTGTGTACATGACCCAATTGCTGCATAGCCCCAGGATGCCCAGATTCATCAGGTAGACAGGAGAAAACACTGGGAGCTGACCCTTAGACATGTCTGGATAGGTGCTTATTTATTAAGTACTAAAAACTGTTTTCCTCTAGACAAGTGAAGAAAGTTGAGTGCTATAGTAATTTGTAGCTTATTTAGTGCTTACAATGAGTTCTGGACAAGTGCTGAGCTCAAAGAAACAGATTTGAGTGCTGAAACTAGAAAACTGGCTAGTTCTAAGAAACAAAATGAAGCTAGAAGGATTCCCTCCAACACAGAAAGGATTGGGGGAATAGAAATATACAAACAGTCCTAGATAGAGCAAATCTGTAACTGGACTAGAAAACTTGTAGGAAAGGCAGGAAACACGCTTAGATTTTTTTTTTTTTTTTGTAAAGTGGAAAGGGGAAAGGAGGAACAGAAGCTAACTGGGTTGGCCTTCTCAAATGTTCTCCCTGGAATAGGTAGAATGAGGTAATGACACTAGACTGGGAGGAGTGTCCAAGACCAAATTTATAGTAGGGGCGGGTAACTGCAAAGCCAACAAGTGTAAAAACATGATACCAAGAGAGAGGCAGGGTGGGAAACAAAAATCAGAACAAACAAACCCAACCAGATGCTTAACAACTGTAGAAAATTCTACTTAATACCTCACACACAGAGAGTAAAATAAAAGTTTTATAAATAACTCATAAATAAGAGAAAAACATGATACTTAATGTTATGTATCACAGATTAGTTAGCTCAGAGCCTTTCCTCCGACGTCGGCCGATTAGCTCAGTGTGAAATGGCAGAAACAGTCACAAGTTAACTTCTTAAGTAACAAAGTTGAAACCTGAAAGAACTTTAAAAAAAAGCTTGAAAGAAGCGATGAGATGCTTTCTCCAAGGCGTAGTCCAGGCAACCCAATCAGCCAACGACCGCAAACAATTCAATCTCACTGAAATGCTACACTGGCCTTGGATAAGTTATGATGGCCTGGGACATGTGCTCATACATCCTCTACTAACAAATAACTGGGCCCAAAACGCAAGCCTGAATATGGACAATGCTACACTACCAACACTACTTACGTAGAAAAACCTGCAGAAATGATTAAACAGATAAAGGATTAAAGAGACTCTGAAGAATGCTTTTAAATTCAAACAAGTTATATGGTATACTCCTAGCAGGAAATCAGAACAAATAAACCCAACCAGATGATTAACAATTGTAAAAAATTCTACTTAATACATGACACAGTGAGTAAAATAAAAGTGCTATAAATAACTCACAATTAAGCAAAAAACAGGATACTTAATGTTATATATCACAGATTAGTTAGCTCCAAGCTTTTAATCTGACTTCCTCTGATTAGCTGAGTGTGAAATGGCAGAAACAGTCACAAGTTAACTTCTTAAGTAACAAAGTTGAAACCTGAAACAACTTTAAAAAAAGCTGGAAAGAACCAAAGAGGTGCTTACTCCAAGGCGTAGTCTAGGCAACTCCAGTTAGCCGATGACCACAAACAATTCACTCTCACTGAAATGCTATATTAGCCTTGGCTAAGCTATGATGACCTGGAATATGTGCTCAGACACACAGCCTCTACTAACAAACAAATAGGGCCAAATCACAAGCCTGAATATGGACAATGCTACACTACCAACACTACTTATGTAGAAAACAACTGCAGAAATGTTTAAACAGATAAAGGATCAAGGAGACTCTAGAGAATGCTTTTAAATGCAAACAAGTTATATGATGCACTCCTAGCAGGAAATCAGAATAAACAAATCCTACCAGATGCTTAACAATTGTAGAAAATTCTACTTAATACCTCACACACAGTGAGTAAAATAAAAGTGCTATAAATAACTCAGAAATAAGCAAAAAACAGGATGTTATATATCACAGATTAGTTAGCTCACAGCCTTTCCTCCAACTTCCTCCAATTAGCTCAGTGTAAAATGGCAGAAACAGTCACAAGTTAACTTCTTAAGTAACAAAGTTGAAACCTGAAACAACTTTAAAAAAAGCTTGAGAGAAGCAATGAGGTGCTTACTCATAAGGCATAGTCCAGGCAACCCCAGTCAGCCAATGACCACAAACAATACACTCTCATAGAAATGCCATACTGGCCTTGGCTAAGCTATAATGGCATGGGAAATGTGCTCAGACACACAGCCTCTACTAACAAACAACTAGGCCCAAAACACAAGCCTTAATATGGACAATGCTACACTACCAACACTACTTAGGTAGAAAAAAACTGCAGAAATGTTTAAACAGAGAAAGGATCAAGGAGACTCTAGAGACTGCTTTTAAATAGAAACAAGTTATATGATACACTCCTAGCAGAAAATCAGAACAAACAAACCCAACAAGACACTTAACAATTGTAGAAAATTCTACTTAATACCTCACACACAGTGAGTAAAATAAAAGTGCTATAAACAACTCAGAAAAAAGCAAAAAACAGGATACTTAATGTTATATATCACAGATTAGTTAGCTCAGAGTCCTTCATCTGACTTCCTCCAATTAGCTCAGTGTGAAATGGCAGAAATGCTCACAAGTTAACTTTTTAAGTTACAAAGTTGAAACCTGAAACAACTTTAAAAAAAGCTTGAAAGAACCAACGAGGTATTGACCCCAAGGCGTAGTCCAGGAAACCCCAGTCAGTCAATGACCATAAACTATTCACTCTCAATGAAATGCTATACTGGTCTTGGCTAAGTAATGATGGCCTGGGGCATGTGCTCAGACACAAAGCCTCTACTAACATACAACTATGCCCAAAACAAAAGCCTGAATATGGCCAATGCTACTACTTAGGTAGAAAAAAACTGCAGAAATGTTTAAACAGATAAAGAATCAAGGATACTCTAGATAATGCTTTTAAATGTACACAACTTATATGATACACTCCTAACAGGTAATCATAACAAACAAACCCAACCAGATGATTAACAATTGTAGAAAATTCTACTTAATACCTCACACACAGTGAGTAAAATAAAAGTGCTTTAAATAACCCAGAAATAAGCAAAAAACAGGATACTTAATGTTATATATCAGAGATTAGTTAGCCCAGAGTCTTTCCTCAGACTTCCTCTGATTAAATCAGTGTGAAATGACAGAAACAGTCACACGTTAACTTCTTAAGTAAAAAGTTGATACCTTAAACAACTTTAAAAAAAGCTTGAAAGAGCCATTGAGATGATTACTCCAAGGTATAGTCCAGGTAACCCAAGTCAGTCAATGACCAAAAACAATTCACTCTCACTGAAATGTTATACTGGCCTTGGCTAAGCTATCATTGCCTGGAACATGTGCTCAGACATACAGCCTCCACTAACAAACAACTGGGCCCAAAACACAAGCCTGAATATGGACAATGCTACACTACCAACACTACTTAGGTAGAAAAAGTGCAGAAATATTTAAACAGATAAAGGATCAAAGAGACTCTAGAAAATGCTTTTAAATGCAAATAAGTCATATGATACACTCGTAGCAGGAAATCAAAACCAACAAACCCAACCAGATGCTTAACAGTTGTATAAAATTCTACTTAATACCTCACACACAGTGAGTAAAATAAAAGTGCTATAAATAACTCAGAAATAAGCAAAAAACAGGATACTTAATGTTATATATCACAGATTAGATAGCTCAGTGCCCTTCCGCCGACTTCCTCCGATTAGCTCAATGTGAAATGGCAGAAACTGTTACAAGTTAACTTTTTAAGTAACAAAGTTGAAACCTGAAACAACTTTAAAAAAGCTTGAAAGAACCAATGAGGTACTGACTCCAAGGCGTAGTCCAGGAAACCCCAGTCAGTCAATGACCACAAACGATTCACTCTCACAGAAATGCTATACTGGTCTTGGCTAAGTAATGATGGCATGGGGCATGTGCTCAGACACAAAGCCTCTACTAACATACAACTACACCCAAAACAAAAGCCTGAATATGAACAATGCTACACTACCAACACTACTTAGGGAGAAAAAAACTGCAGAAATGTTTTAACAGATAAAGGATCAAGGAGACTCTAGAGAATGCTTTTAAATGCACACAATTTATATGATACAGTCCTAGCAGGTAATCAAAACAAACAAACCCAACCAGGTGATTAACAATTGTAGAAAATTCTACTTAATACCTCACATACAGTGAGTAAAATAAAAGCGCTATAAATAATTCAGAAATAAGCAAAAAACAGGATTCTTAATGTTATATATCACAGATTAGTTAGCTTAAAGCCCTTGCTATGACTTTTTTTGATTAGCTCAGTGTGAAATGGCAGAAACAGTCATAAGTTAACTTCTTAAGTAACAAAGTTGATACCTGAAACAACTTTTAAAAAAGCTTGAAAGAACCTATGAGGTGCTTATTCCAAGGCATAGTACAGGCAACCCCAGTCAGCCAATAACCACAAACAATTCCCTCTGACCGAAATGCTATACTGGCCTTGGCTAAGCTATTATGGCATAGGACATGTGCTCAGACACACACACTCTACTAACAAACAACTAGGTCCCAAAACAAGCCTGAATATGGACAATGCTACACTTCCAACACAACTAATGTAGAAAAAACTGCAGAAATGTTTAAACAAAGAAAGGATCAAGGAGACTCTAGAGAATGCTTTTAAATAAAACACGTTATACAATACACTCCTAGCAGGAAATCAAAACAAATAAACCCAAACAGATGCTTAACAATTGCAGAAAATTCTACTTAATACCTCACACACAGTGTGTAAAATAAAAGTGCAATAAATAACTCACAATTAAGCAAAAAACAGGATACATAATGTTATATATTACAGATTAGTTAGCTCAGAGCCCTTCTTCCAACTTCTGTTGATTAGCTCAGTGTGAAATGGCAGAAACAGGCACAAGTAAACTTCTTAAGTAACAAAGTTGAAACCTGAAACAACTTTTAAAAAAGCTTGAAAGAACCAATGAGGTGGTTACTCCAAGGCATATTCCAGGCAACCCCAGTCAGCCAATGACCACAAACAATTCACTCTCACAGAAATGCTATACTGGCCTTGGCTAAGCTATGCTGGCCTGGGACATGTCTTCAGACACACAGCCTTGACTAACAAACAACTAGGCCCAAAACAAAAGCCTGAATAAGGACAATGCTATACTACTGACACTACTTAGGTAGAAAAAACTGCAGAAGTGTTTAAACAGAGAAAGGATCAAGGAGACTCTAGAGAATGCTTTTAAATGCAAACAAGTTATATGATACACTCCTAGCAGGAAATCAGAACAAACAAACCCAACCAGATGCTTAACAATTGTAGAAAATTCTACTTAATACCTCACACACAGTGAGTAAAATAAAAGTGCTATAAATAACTCAGAAATAAGCAAAAACAGGATACTTAATTTTATATATCACAGATTAGTTAGCTCAGAGCCCTTCCTCCAACTTCCTCCGATTAGCTCAGTGTGAAATGACAGAAACAGTCACAAGTTAACTTCTTAAGTAACAAAGTTGAAACCTGAAACAACTTTAAAAAAGCTTGAAAGAACCAATGAGGTACTTACTCCAAGGTGTAGTCCAGGCAACCCCAGTCAGCCAATGACCACAAATGATTCACTCTCACAGAAATGCTCTACTGGCCTTGGCTAAGCAATGATGGTCTGGGACATGTGCTCAGACACATAGCCTCTACTAACATACAGCCACGCCCAAAACACAAGCCTGAATATGAACAATGCTACACTACCAACACTACTTAGGTAGAAAAAAACTGCTGAAACGTTTAAAAAGATAAAGGATCAAGGAGTCTCTAGAGAATGCTTTTAAATGCAAACAAGTTATATGATACACTTCTAGCAGGAAATCAGAACTAACAAATCCAAAAAGATGCTTAACAATTCTAGAAAATTCTACTTAATGCCTCACACACATTGAGCAAAATAGACATGCTATAAATAACTCAGAAATAAAAAAAAAAAAACAGGATACTTAATGTTATATAGCACAGATTAGTTAGCTCAGAGCCCTTCCTCCGACTTCCTCTGATTAGCTCAGTGCAAAATGGTAGAAACAGTTCCAAATTAATTTCTTAAGCAGCAAAGTTGAAACCTGAAACAACTTTAAAAAAAAGCTTGAGAGAAGCAAGGAGGTGCTTACTCCAAGGCATAGTTCAGGCAACCCCAGTCAGCCAATGACCACAAACAATTCACTCTCACTGAAATGCTATACTGGCCTTGGCTAAGCAATAATGGCCTGGGACATGTGCTCAGACACACAGTCTCTACTAATCAACAACTAGGCCCAAAACACAAGCCTGAATATAGACAATGATACACTACCAACACTGCGTAGGTAGAAAAAACTGCAGAAATGTTTGAACAGATAAAGGATCAAGGAGAGTCTAACGAATGCTTTTAAATGCAAACAAGTTTTATGATACACTCCTAGCAGGAATTCAGAACAAACAAACCCTACCAGATGCTTAACAATTGTAGAAAATTCTACTTAATACCTCACACACAGAGAGTAAAATAAAAGTGCTATAAATAACTCAGAAATAAGCAAAAACAGGATACTTAATGTTATATATCACAGATTAGTTAGCTCAGAGCCCTTCCTCCAACTTCCTCTGATTAGCTCAGTGTGAAATGGCAGAAACAGTCACAAGTTAACTTCTTAAGTAACAAAGTTGAAACCTGAAACAACTTTAAAAAAAGCTTGAAAGAACCAATGAGGTGATTACTCCAAGGCATAGTCCAGGCAACCCCAGTCAGCCAATGACCACAAACAATTCACTCTCACTGAAATGCTATACTGGCCTTGGCTAAGCTATGATGGCCTGGGACATGTGCTCAGACACACAGCCTCTACTAACAAACAACTAGGCCCAAAAAACAAGCCTGAATATGGACAATGCTACACTACTGACACTACTTAGGGAGAAAAAAACTGAAGAAGTGTTTAAACAGAGAAAGGATCAACGAGACTCTAGAGAATGCTTTTAAATGCAAACAAGTTATATGATATACTCGTAGCAGGAAATCAGAACAAACAAACCTAACCAGATGCTTAACAATTGTAGGAAATTCTAATTAATACCACACACACAGTGAGTAAAATAAAAGTGCTATAAATAACTCACAAATAAGCAAAAAACAGGATAATTCATGTTATATATCACAGATTAGTTAGCTCAGAGCCCTTCCTCTGACTTCCTCCAATTAGCTCAGTGTGAAATGGCAGAAACTGTCGCAAGCAAACTTTTTAAGTAGCAAATTCAAACCTGAAACAACTTTAAAAAAAGCTTGAAAGAACCAATGAGGTGCTTACTCCAAAGCGTAGTCCAGTCAGCCCCAGTCAGCCAATGACCATAAATGATATACTTTCATTGAAATGCTATACTGGTCTTGGCTAAGCAATGATGGCATGGGACATGTGCTCAGACACACAGCCTCTACAAACAAACAACTAGGCCCAAAACACAAGCCTGAATATGCACAATGTTACACTACTGACAATACTTAGGTAATACAAAACTACAGAAATGTTTAAACAGACAAAGGATCAATGTGAACCTGGAGAATGCTTTTAAATTCAAACAAGTTTTATGATTCACTCTTAGCAGGATATCAGAACAAACAAACCCAACTAGATGCTTAACAATTGTAGTAAATTCTCCTTAATACCTCACACATAGTGATTACATTAAAAGTGCTATAAACAACTCAGAAATAAGAAAAAAAAAACAGGATACTTAATGTTATATATCACAGATTAGTTAGCTCAGAGCCCTTTCTCCGACTTGCTCCGATTAGATCATTGTGAAATGGCAGAAAGAGTCACAAGTTAACTTCTTAAGTAACAAAGTTGAAACTTGAAACAATTTTAAAAAAGCTTCAAAGAATCAATGAGGTGCTTACTCCAAGGCGTAGTCCAGGCACCCCAGTCAGCCAATGACCACAAACAATTCACTCTCACTGAAATGCTATACTGGCCTTGGCTAAGCTATGATGGCCTGGGGCATGTGCTCAGACACACAGCCTCTACTAACAAACAACTAGGCCCAAAACACAAGCCTGAGTATGGACAATGCTACACTACCAACACTACTTAGGTAGAAAAAACTGCAGAAATGTTTAAACAGATAAAGGATCAAAGAGACTCTAGAGAATGCTTTTAAATTCAAACAAGTTATATGATGCACTCTTAGCAGGAATTCAGAATAAACAAACCCAACCAGATGCTTAACAATTGTAGAAAATTCTACTTAATACCTCACACACAGAGAGTAAAGTAAAGGTGCTAGAAATAACTCAGAAATAATCAAAAAACAGGATACTTCATGTTATATATCACAGATTAGTTAGCTCAGAGCCCTTCCTCCGACTTCCTCCAATTAGCTCAGTGTGAAATGGCAGAAACAGTCACAAGTTAACTTCTTAAGTAACAAAGTTGAAACCTGAAACAACTTTAAAAAAAGCTTGAAAGAACCATTGAGGTGCTTTCTTCAAGGCATAGTCCAGGCAACCCCAGTCAGCCAATGACCACAAACAATTCACTCTCACTGAAATGATATACTGGCCTTGGCTAAGCTATGATGGCCTGGGACATGTGCTCAGACACACAGCCTCTACTAACAAACAACTAGGCCCAAAACACAAGCCTGAATATGGACAATGCTACACTACCAACACTACTTAGGTAGAAAAACTGCAGAAATGTTTAAACAGATAAAGGATCAAGGAGACTCTAGAGAATGCTTTTAAATGCAAACAAGTTATATGATACACTTCTAGCAGGAAATCAGAACAAACAAACCCAACCAGATGCTTAACAATTGTAGAAAATTCTACTTAATACCTCACACACAGTGAGTAAAATAAAAGTGCTATAAATAACTCAGAAATAAGCAAAAACAGGATACTTAATGTTATATATCACAGATTAGTTAGCTCAGAGCCCTTCCTCCAACTTCCTCCGATTAGCTCAGTGTGAAATGGTAGAAACAGTCACAAGTTAACTTCTTAAGCAACAAAGTTGAAACCTGAAACAACTTTAAAAAAAGCTTGAAAGAACCAATGAGGTGCTTACTCCAAGGCATAGTCCAGGCAACCCCAGTCAGCCAATGACCACAAACAATTCACTCTCACTGAAATGCTATACTGGCCTTGGCTAAGCAATGATGGCCTGGGACATGTGCTCAGACACACAGCCTCTACTAACAAACAACTAGGCCCAAAACACAAGCCTGAATATGGACAATGCTACACTACCAACACTACTTAGGTAGAAAAAAACTGCAGAAATGTTTAAACAGATAAAGGATCAAGGAGACTCTAGAGAATGCTTTTAAATGCAAACAAGTTATATGATACACTCCTAGCAGGAAATCAGAACAAACAAACCCAACCAGATGCTTAACAATTGTAGAAAATTCTACTTAATACCTCACACACAGTAAGTAAAATAAAAGTGCTATAAACAACTCAGAAATAAGCAAAAAACAGGATACTTAATGTTATATATCACAGATTAGTTAGCTCAGAGCCCTTCCTCTGACTTCCTCTGATTAGCTCAGTGTGAAATGGCAGAAACAGTCACAAGTTAACTTCTTAAGTAACAAAGTTGAAACCTGAAACAACTTTAAAAAAGCTTGAAAGAACCAATGAGGTGATTACTCCAAGGCATAGTCCAGGCAACCCCAGTCAGCCAATGACCACAAACAATTCACTCTCACTGAAATGCTATACTGGCCTTGGCTAAGTTATGATGGCCTGGGACATGTGCTCAGACACACAGCCTCTACTAACAAACAACTAGGCCCAAAACACAAGCCTGAATATGGACAATGCTACACTATGACATTACTTAGGTAGAAAAAAACTGCAGAAATGTTTAAACAGATAAAGGATCAAGGAGACTCTAGAGAATGCTTTTAAATGCAAACAAGTTATATGATACACTCCTAGCAGGAAATCAGAACAAACAAACCCAACCAGATGCTTAACAATTGTAGAAAATTCTACTTAATACCTCACACACAGTGAGTAAAATAAAAGTGCTATAAATAACTCAGAAATAAGCAAAAACAGGATAATTAATGTTATATATCACAGATTAGTTAGCTCAGAGCCCTTCCTCCAACTTCCTCTGATTAGCTCAGTGTGAAATGGCAGAAACAGTCACAAGTTAACTTCTTAAGTAACAAAGTTCAAATCTGAAACAACTTTAAAAAAAGCTTGAAAGAACCAATGAGGTGCTTACTCCAAGGCGTAGTCCAGGCAACCCCAGTCAGCCAATGACCACAAACAATTCACTCTCACTGAAATGCTATACTGGCCTTGGCTAAGCTATGATGGCCTGGGACATGTGCTCAGACACACAGCCTCTACTAACAAACAACTAGGCCCAAAACACAAGCCTGAATATGGACAATGCTACACTACCAACAATACTTAAGTAGAAAAAAAAACTGAAGAAATGTTTAAACACATAAAGGATCAAATAGACTATATAGAAATCTTTTAAATGCAAACTAGTTATATGATGCACCTCTAGCAGGAAATCAGAAAAAACAAACCCAAGCAGATGCTTAACAATTGTAGAAAATTCTACTTAATACCTCACACACAGTGAGTAAAATAAAAGTGCTATAAATAACTCAGAAATAAGCAAAAACAGGATACTTAATGTTATATATCACAGATTAGTTAGCTCAGAGCCCTTCCTCCGACTTCCTCCGATTAGCTCAGTGTGAAATGGCAGAAAGAGTCACAAGTTAACTTCTTAAGTAACAAAGTTGAAACCTGAAACAACTTTAAAAAAGCTTCAAAGAATCAATGAGGTGCTTACTCCAAGGCGTACTCCAGGCAACCCCAGTCAGACAATAACCACATGCAATTCATTCTCACTGAAATGCTATACTGTCCTTGGCTAAGCTATGATGGCCTGGGACATGTGCTCAGACACACAGCATCTACTAACAAACAACTAGGCCCAAAACACAAGCCTGAATATGGACAATGCTACACTACCTACACTACTTAGGTAGAATCAGAACAAACTAACCCAACCAGATGCTTAACAATTGTAGAAAATTCTACTTAATACCTCACACACAGTGAGTAAAATAAAAGTGCTATAAATAACTCAGAAATAAGCAAAAAACAGGATACTTCATGTTATATATCACAGATTAGTTAGCTCAGAGCCCTTCCTCCGACTTCCTCCAGTTAGCTCAGTGTGAAATGGCAGAAACAGTCACAAGTTAACTTCTTAAGTAACAAAGTTGAAACCTGAAACAACTTTAAAAAAAGCTTGAAAGAACCATTGAGGTGCTTTCTTCAAGGCATAGTCCAGGCAACCCCAGTCAGCCAATGACCACAAACAATTCACTCTCACTGAAATGATATCGTGGGCTTGGCTAAGCCATGATGGCCTGGGACATGGCCTCATACACACAGCCTCGACTAACAAACAACTGGGCCTAAAACACAAGCCTGAATATGGACAATGCTACACTACCGACACTACTTAGGTAGAAAAAACTGCAGAAGTGTTTAAACAGAGAAAGGATCAAGGAGACTCTAGAGAATGCTTTTAAATTCAAACAAGTTATATGATACACTCCTAGCAGGAAATCAGAACAAACAAACCCTACCAGATGCTTAACAATTGTAAAAAATTCTACTTAATACCTCACACACAGTGAGTAAAATAAAAGTGCTATAAATAACTCAGAAATAAGAAAAAAAAACAGGATACTTAATGTTTATATCACAGATTAGTTAGCTCAGAGCCCTTCCTCCAACTTCCTCCGATTAGCTCAGTGTGAAATGGCAGAAAGAGTCACAAGTTAACTTATTAAGCAACAAAGTTGAAACCTGAAACAACTTTAAAAAAAGCTTGAAAGAACCAATGAGGTGCTTACTCCAAGGTGTAGTCCAGGCAACACCAGTCAGACAATGACCACAAACAATTCCCTTTCACTGAAATGCGATACTGACCTTGGCTAAGCTATGATGGCCTGGGACATGTGCTCAGACACACAGCCTCTAATAACAAACAACTAGGCCCAAATCACAAGCCTTAATATGGACAATGCTACACTACCAACACTACTTAGGTAGAAAAAACTGCAGAAATATTTAAACAGATAAAGTATCAAGGAGACTTTAGAGAATGCTTTTAAATGCAAACAAGTTATATGATACACTCATAGCAGGAAATCAGAACATACAAACCCAACCAGATGCTTAACAATTGCAGAAAATTCTACTTAATACCTCACACACAGTGAGTAAAATAAAAGTGCTATAAACAACTCAAAAAAAGCAAAAAAACAGGATACTTAATATTATATATCACAGATTAGTTAGCTCAGAGCCCTTCCTCTGTCTTCCTCCGATTAGCTCAGTGTGAAGTGGCAGAAACTCTCACAAGTTAACTTTTTAAGTAACAAAGTTGAAACCTGAAACAACTTTAAAAAAGCTTGAAAGAACCAATGAGGTACTGACTCCAAGGCGTAGTCCAGGAAACCCCAGTCAGTCAATGACCACAAACGATTCACTCTCACTGAAATGCTATACTGGTCTTGGCTAAGTAATGATGGCCTGGGATATGTGCTTAGACACACAGCCTCTACTAACATACAACTACACATAAAATAAAAGCCTGAATATGGACAATGCTACTACTTATGTAGAAAAAAACTGCAGAAATGTTTAAACAGATAAAGGATCAAGGAGACTCTAGAGAATGCTTTTAAATGCACACAACGTATATGATACAGTCCTAACAGGTAATCAGAACAAACAAACCCAACCAGATGATTAACAATTGTAGAACATTCTACTTAATACCTCACACACAGTCAAAAAATATAAGTGCTTTAAATAACTCAGAAATAAGCAAAAAACAGGATACTTAATGTTATATATCAGAGACTAGTTAGCCCAGAGTCCTTCCTCAGACTTCCTCTGAATAAATCAGTGTGAGATGACAGAAACAGTCTCAAGTTAACTTCTTAAGTAACAAAGTTGTAACCTTAAATAACTTTAAAAAAAGCTTGAGAGAAGCAATGAGGTGCTTAATCCAAGGCGTAGTCCAGGCAACCCCAGTCAGCCAATGACCACAAACATTTCACTCTCACTGAAATGCTATACTGGCCTTGGCTAAGGTATAATGGCCTGGGACATGTGCTCAGACACACAGCCTCTATTAACCAACAACTAGGCCCAAAACACAAGCCTAAATATGGACAATGCTACACTACCAACACTACTTAGGTAGAAAAAACTGTAGAAGTGTTTAAACAGATAAAGGATCAAGGAGACTCTAGAGAAGGCTTTTAAATGCAAACAAGTTATATGATGCACTCGTAGCAGGAAATCAGAACAAACAAACCTGACCAGATGCTTAACAATTGTAGAAAATTCTACGTAATACCTCACACACAGTGAGTAAAATAAAAGTGCTGTAAATAACTCAGAAATAAGCAAAAAAACAGTATACATAATTTTATATATCACAGGTTAGTTAGCTCAGAGCCCTTCCTCCGACTTCCTCCGATTAGCTCAGTGTGAAATTGCTGAAACCGTCACAAGTTAACTTCTTAAGTAACAAAGTAGAAGCCTGAAACAACTTTAAAAAAATGCTTGAAAGAACCAGTGAGGCGCTTGCTCCAAGGCGTAGACCAGGCAACCCCAGTCAGACAATGACCACAAACAATTCACTCTCAATGAAATGCTATACTGGCCTTGGCTAAGCTATGATGGCCTGGGACATGTGCTCAGACACACAGCCTCAACTAACAAACAACTAGGCCCAAAACAAAAGCCTGAATATGGACAATGCTACACTACAGACACTACTTAGGCAGAAAAAAATGCAGATGTCTTTAAACAGAGAAAGGATCATGGAGACTCTAGAGAATGCTTTTAAATGCAAACAAGTTATGTGATATACTGCTAGCAGGAAATCAGAACAAACAAACCCAACCAGATGCTTAACACTTGTAGAAAATTCTACTTAATACCTCACACACAGTGAGTAAAATAAAAGTGCTATAAATAACTCACAAATAAGCAAAAAACAGGATACTTAATGTTATATATCACAGATTAGTTAGCTCAGAGCCCTTCCTCTGACTTCGTCCGATTAGCTCAGTGTGAAATAGCAGAAACTGTCACAAGTTAACTTCTTAAGTAACAAACTTGAAACCTGAAACAGCTTTAAAAAAACCTTGAAAGAACCAATGAGGTGCTTACTCCAAGGCGTAGTCCAGGCAACCCCAGTCAGCCAATGACCACAAATGATTCACTTTCATTGAAATGCTATACTGGTCTTGGCTAAGCAATGATGGCATGGGACATGTGCTCAGACACACAGCCTCTACTAACAAACAACTAGGCACAAAACACAAGCCTGAATATGGACAATGCTTCACTACCAGCACTACTTAGGTAAAAAAAAACTGCAGAAATGTTTAAACAGACAAAGGATCAAGGTGAACCTAGAGAATGCTTTTAAATTCAAACAAGTTATATGAATCACTCCTAGCAAGATATCAGAACAAACAAACCCAACTAGATGCTTAACAATTGTAGAAAATTGCACTTAATACCTCACATACAGTGATTAAATTAAAAGTGCTATAAATAACTCAGAAATAAGAAAAAAAAACAGGATACTTAATGTTATATATCACAGATTAGTTACTCTGAGCCCTTCCTCCGACTTCCTCCGATTAGCTCAGTGTGAAATGACAGAAACATTCACAAGTTAACTTCTTAAGTAACAAAGTGGAAACCTAAATCAACTTTAATAAAATTGAAAAAACCAGTAAGGTGCTTACTCCAAGGCATAGTCCAGACAACCCCAGTCAGCAAATAACCACAAACTATTCACTCTCACTGAAATGCTATACTGGCCTTGGCTAAGCTATGATGTCCTGGGACATGTGCTCAGAAACATAGCCTCTACTAAAAAAGAAATAGGCCCAAAACATAATCCTGAATATGGATAATGCTACACTAACAACACTACTTAGGTAGAAAAAGCTGCAGAAATGTTTAAACAGATAAAGGATCAAGGAGACTCCACAGAATGCTTTTAAATGCAAACATGTTATATGATACACTCATAGCAGGAAATCAGAGCAAACAGACCCAACCAGATGCTAAATTCTAGAAAATTCTACTTAATACCTCACACACAGTGAGTAAAATAAAAGTGCTATAAATAACTCAGAAATAAGCAAAAAACAGTATACTTGTTATAGATCGCAGATTAGTTAGCTCAGACCACTTCCTCTGACTTCCTCCAATTAGCTCAGTGTGAAATGATAGAAACAATCACATGTTAACTTCTTAAGTAACACAGTTGAGACCTGAAACAACTTTTAAAAAGCTTGAAAGAACCAATTAGGTGCTTACTCCAAGGCGTAGTCCAGGCAACCCCAGTCACTCAATGACCACAAACAATTCACTCTCACTGAAGTGCTATAGTGGCTTTGGCTAAGCTATCATTGCCTGAGACATGTGTTGAGACACACAGCCTCTACTAGCAAACAACTAGGCCCAAAACACAAGCCTGAATATGGACACTGCTACACTACCAACACTACTTAGGTAGAAAAAACTGCAGAAATGTTTAAACAGATAAAGGATCAAGGAGTCTCTAGAGTATGCTTTTAAATGCAAACAAGTTATATGATACACTCCTAGCAGGAAATCAGAACAAACAAACCCAACCAGATGCATAACAATTGTAGAAAATTCTACTTAATACCTCACACACAGTGAGTAAAATAAAAGTGTGCTAAATAACTCAGAAATAAGCAAAAAACAGGATACTTAATGTTATATATCACAGATTAGTTAGCTCCGAGCCCTTCCTCCTACTTCCTCCGATTAGCTCAGTCTTAGTACGCACTTAGAGTGTACCTTAGCTTTGACCACCAGGTGGCCACAGTGATGAGGAAATCCTTTCATGTTGCACAACTTATAAGTAGGGGCATTTATTTATTATTTATTATTTTTATTTTATTTTATATTTGTTAACCGGGGGTGTCTTAGTAAGCCAAAAAGGCCCTTTTTCAGCAGTGGCCCAGGGAGAAAAGCTCCACATAGAAACATCTAGGTCCAGAAAAGTCACTATCCCACTGTACTCTGCCCTTATTAGACCAATCATAGAGTACAATGCTCCCTTTTGATATGTAGCTGACCAGGCTTATGATGGAGCAACTAGAGTGACCAAAGAAGTTCTTTACAAAAAAATTACAAGGTGTAATAAACCTGCTTTATGCAGAGTGCCTTAAAACCCTTTCCCTCTACTCAGTCTCCCATAAGTTGCTCAGGGATGATCTATGCCGGGCTTACAAGGCATCTGCAAACCTTACAGTTATGACTCTCTTACATATGTGTAAGTCAAAGAGTACCAGAAATACAAGGTCTAGGGACCTGAATTTTGTCTGTGACTTAAACAGAACATGCTGGAGAGTCAGATATGTGTCACAGAGACTGCCTTTCCTCCAGAGCATGCTTTGCTTCCATGTGAAGAAGAGTTTGCCTATTACCCAGTTTAAGTGCAACCTAGATCAGTGGATGGGGAATAGAAAATTTACAGTGGGTCTGGCACCCATGTCCCTTATTGACAGAGGTGGCTTATAAATTCTTGGCTCTCAATCTCATATTTGTATACAAGACATCATTATTCTTTTGGGAAAACATGGATAGGCTTAGAAAGACCCCTTTGGTCATTAGCCTAGTAACAATCTACAAATCTATGACTCTATCAGAAATTGCCTACCTTGGAAGTACTTATATTAAGTGGCAAAGTTACGATGGGGGTTTTGTCCAACACAGAGTACAGTAGTTTTGGGCAATATTCTTCTTGTAATCTGATTACATTTTTGTACATTCAGGATGAAATCTTCATTATTTTGGTAGGCTCAGAATCATGGACTAATTTCATAATTTTTCACCATTCTATCTAAACCACACCAACTGTGGATAAATCCAGCATTGCACGCTCACACGCCCAGCCATGGGTTATTGTTATAAAATAAAACGGGACATAAAACAGAACCTTGAAAGACTCCTGCAGAGAAGCTACCTGTGTTTGAACAAAATCTTAGGGTGGAAAACTTTGGAAGAAAGATTTTATAATTTTCTGTCTTGAAAGCCCTGCATAGATCTATAAAAAAAATGTTTCAGTCAGTAATCCCTTCCCAGCAGAAGTCAAAATTCTACCTGCAAATGTGGGTATAAGCAAAGAGGACATTTAGTTTGTATATTTCTATAAAAATGTTTTCAGCCCAGACTTACATAAATAAAATCAAATGCGGAGATGATGCCTTAGTTAATTTCTATTAGCTTCCTTTAGAACTTTGATTTTTAGCAGAATGGATGCCATGATAAACTAAATTAAAGCTTTTCCACTGCATTTAGTGACATACATGCTCTGTGAATGTTTAAGATATTTGGGCAGGAGAAATTTATTAGTGAATTGAGAGATATTTGATACAACCTAAATCCATACTTTTGGTGGCACAACATACTGTGTATAGAAACAATAGTGAGATATTTGTTGAATAGCATTTCTTGCAGTTTGTTCAAATACAGGAAACCAAGGCAGCATAAGAATTATACTTTTCTTTTTAATTAGGGGACAACAAGACATGATAAAGTAGGTACTCATAAACTGGTCAGATAGAAAAATATAGGCTGACATTATTAAAATTAGACAGGAATTTATGAATGTCATTTTCATCAGAATATAATAGAAAAACAAACGGGGATCACGTCAGGGGTCCAGGGAAGTAAATAGTGTGGGAAGAAATAGTCAGAGAATTGTTATGGCGAGGCTTGTATAGGCCCTAGGGCCGATAGCCTAGTACTAACCTATGTACCTATGAACAACAGTTACTTATCTTACCTTACCTCTGGGAAGACAACAATAAAATTATACTGCTATAGGAGATAAAGCAATGCAGCAAAAATATCATCACTGACATTGAGGATGTGAGGACGAAGCAGGTTTGTTTCACATGTACATGCATGCACTAGAGTTTGTTTAGGAGAAAGGTTTAACGCTCTTATATATAAAATAGCATCACCCACTAGTCCTAGGTTTGAGTCCCTCAGTGTCCATCTCAGTTCTGTGTGACTTTGAGCAAGTCCCTTAACCAGGCAGTCCTCATAGATTGACAATGGAAAGAATTTGTAGTGGTTGATAGATTAAACTCATAACAATATGCATTTGTTATATATACAGATATCAAAAACTATATGAATGTGTGTGAGTACGCATGGAAAACTATTCAGCAAATATGGCATAAAGCTGAGCAGATGCTCATCGCTTGTGCTCCAAAAATAACCTATACAATGATAACAGTAGCAATGAGTCAACATATTTTTCAATGCAGTATATCCCAAAGTATTTCAATAGAAATAATAATAACAAAAAATGAAGTGAAAAAGGAGTGGTATGACCCTCATTTTTATCAATTGTCCCAAGAATCAAAACATTTGAATTTATTATTTGCAGAATGAAACTGTTCTTCCTCTTTTGCTCTTTTTATTTGTATATTGTTTTTGAGAAATGCACTTGTGCCTCTATCATCCCAATAGATGTTGCAGCAGAAATTACTGTCTAAGAGTAAGAGAGATGAACCCTAAATTAGAAACACTCTCTCCTCAGCTTAAACAAGCAAATAAAACTTATTGTGAAGTCCTCCAAAGCTAACTATGAATCCCAGTTAGCTTCCTCAACTAAGGACATCCATAAGATGTTCTTTAGTTACATCCGTAACCTAAAAGGAAAGGTCCATATTTGTGCCAAATTGGTGGTTAATGATACCAAATATACTGTGCCTGTGGACATTGCTAACCTGTTAGCTGACAGGTTCTGTGAAACCTTCACTCCCCTGTCAACACCACACTGACCCCAGGACATCTCTACCATCTGTCCTCTTCCATGTATCTCTAAAGAGCAGGTCATGAACGCCCTCTCTAAGGTCAAAAACACAGCATCCATGGGACCTGATAACATCCCAGGATGCATCCTACATGGGCTCAAACAAGAATTAGTAATGCCATTGGGTACTCTTTTCAATCATAGTCTAAGCACTGGCTTCATCACAGCTGAATGGAAAAAGGCCACCATTATCCCCTTGCACAAATGTGGTGCTTCCACTTACCCCTGGAGCTATAGACCTATTAGCCTGACTAGCCTTATCTGCAAGGCAATGGAGAAAATCATCATGGACCTTATCAACAAAGATATTGGTAATCTCCAAGCACTTGACCCTACTCAAGTTGGATTTGTTAAAGGGACATCATATCTGTTAAACCTGGTTGACTTCTTCGAGACAGTCACCAAGGCTCTTGATGAGGGGAAATCTGTGCATACAGCCTACCTAGACTTAGCCAAGGCTTTTGACACTATCCCCCACTCAGCATAACTGACACACTCACCCAGCTACATATCAACTTGTATGTCATTATTTGGGTTGCTAACTGGCTCACTGATAGAACCCATATAGTCAAAATAGGGGAATCCACCTCCAACAGCAGATCTGTAACCACTGGTGTTCCACAGGGATCAGTCCTGAGACCTCTCCTGTTTGAAATCTATTTCTCTGAAGTGCAAGCTAAAACTAAAGATCTGTGGCTGACAAAGTTTTCTGATGACTGCAAACTGGGATTGGTCATAAAATCTCAAAATGATGTCAACATCCTTCTAGAGGGTCTTACACAAACAAATGATTGGTGCCAAACTCATGGCCTTAAACTCAATGCAAAAAATGTATTATCATGCCTTTTGGGAAGTGCAATGTTCCTGCTAACTACCACATCAATAGCAGCATGCAACATACACACTCAGTGGTGAGAGACCTGAGCACACAGGTTCGCAGCAACCTTACCTGTAATCACCATGTCTCCATAGTGGTAAGAAGGGCATTCTACATTGCTCATCTCATAAGTAAGGGCATTGCCTCCAGAAAAAAAAAAGTTATAACCTCCCTGTACTCTTCCCTCATCAGGCCAATAATTGAGTACAATGCCCCTTTTGATATGTACCTTTCCAAGCACTTGCAGTAATTGGTGAGACCACAAAGGTTCCTCACAAGGAAAATTCAAGGTTTTCAGCATCCGTACTATAAGGATCATTTGAAATTACTGTCACTTTATTCTGTTTCATACAGACTACTCAGAGGCAATCTTCCTTGCACATAAGGCAATCTTTGATCTTGCCTTGGAAATGCTGCATATCCGTAAGTCAAATGGTACATGGGTTACTCACTCTAATGGCCTTAACCTGGTATGTGACATTAATAGAACCTGCTGGAGGGACAGATTTGTCTCCCAGAGGTTACCACACCTTTAGAAAAGATTCCTGTTTCATGTCAAGTAGAGCACCACATTGGCCCTCTTCAAACACAGTCTAGACGATTGGATGGGTAATTATAAATTCACCACAGGGGTTCCACCTATGTTCTCCTGAACAGGGGTGATAGCTGCTGATCATGAAAAATGGTAAATCTTGGCTAGACTTGTAAGGACCCTAGGGTCATTAGCCTAGTAACCTCCTATGATCCTATGCCTCTGTCATCCTAATGGATGTTGCACCAAAAAAAGACAGAATGAGCACCCCCACCCCAGTGGATGTTACACCAGAGATGAAGAGAACAAAACCCCTCTTTAACAACGTGTATAAAACACAGGGAAAATAATGTGCACAACATATTTCAAGTGTTAAAACCAAATGTTATCATTTGTGAGATTGACTAAATGCACAATATGTGAGTAATGTGGCATTAAAGATATTTTTGGATTCCACGTGATGACTTGTTAACAAGTGGTTTGCATGGGTGTTTTGCATTCAGATTTCTTTTTCATGTTCATTCTGCTGAGCTGTCTTTGCATCTTCATCAGCCCTTTTGTTTTCTTGCATTTCACTGAGTTATGAGAAAACTCTATATGAGCATATTTCTCTTTGACTGATAAATATGTTTTTATTTGGTGCAAGATTGCTTCTGTAAAACACAACAGAAACAAGGTGCCATGTTACTTCAGCTCACAAAATGCAGTTTATAATCAGCAAACTGCATGAATCACCAGGAATGTGGCCAGTCTCTTGTTACAGTATGGTTACCTGAAAGCAGTTGCATGAGACTAGTTATTCCTAGAGGTGATTATAACATATAGTAGTCACTTTAGAAGAGAATATGTTGAAAGCATTTGGAATGCGTGTGTGCAGAGTATTATTACCTCATCAGCACTGAGTCTGAAAACTTATCCTCATGATTTCTATGGTCCTTGGACTCGATCCAGTTGTCTTCAGTCAGCAAGTCATGCATGTTTGAATGACATGTACATCTTGTATTTCTCTCATCACAGAAAGTCTCAACTTAAGCAGTTTAAGTAGTTCAAATGTATGTCACTGGAGGCAGAATATTTCTGAAATGTAGAGCAGCATCTCTACAAGAATAAATATTTATAGCGCTAAACTGATGTATGACAGCTGTTATAATTGGGTTGTTTCAAAACATAGGAGTTATGCAGTTGGTTACAAGATTGTGAGAATAGCAGAAGGAAATATGAGGAGGAAGATGTCAGAATACCAATATCACGAACAGAGGGAAAGATAGCACAATCACTTACAAAGGTAACAAACATGTAAAATGCTGTAAGTACACAAAGAAACTTAAATCACAGTGGAAAGTAATTGAAATGCTTAATGAAAGAATTTGCAGCTAGGTGACTGATAACCATAAGATGTTATATGCACTAAAGTAATCCACCTCACTATGTACAAAGCTCAAGAACAAGGGAAATGGGATAACAAACAGCAGCACTCTGGACAGAAAAGATGACATCAGACAATTTAAAATAAAAATATTCTGAAATAGCTTCTAAAGCCTGTCAGAAAACAGAGCTGTAGGATGACAGAATACTCAAAACTAAAGCACAGAGAGACAACGACAGAGAAGAGATGGAGGAACTACTGTCAGGCCCCAGTGGCCTAATGGATAAGGCATTGGCCTCCCTACACCAGGGATTGTGTTTTGAGTCCCATCTGGGGTGATATAACCTTGTGGGTGGAAGGTTGGCATAATGGTTAAGGTCTTTACCTTCCAAACACAACTTGCAGGCTTCAACTCTCACATGGAGTAACTGACTAGGCTTAAAATGGCCCACAAGGGCAGTTAGCTTAGTACTAATCTATGAGCTAAGAAGAGAGAGAGAAAAAATAAAATCTATGGGGATTCATGAAGGTACTATCACGTCACAGTGCATTTTTGCTATTCAACAACCTCCCTAACATGGTGCTGAAGGGTTCATAGATCAGTAGTAGGCTAACTACTCTTGTGGGCCATTTTAAGCCTAGACAATTACCCCATGTGAGAATCAAACCCTGCACCTTGTATATGTAAGGTAAACACCTTAATCATTATAGTAACCTCCCCATCCCATTATGCCAACCTCATGCTGAATACTAATGAGGCAGTCCTGAGGAGATGCATATGCTAACTAGCCATGAACTTTTCCCCCCGGAACCACATTCAGGAAGGCATATACATGGCACATAATTCAAGAAATTGCTCAACCATATAGATTAGCATGGCCATTCCCCATTATGTCACAGTATTGAACATGGCCAGAAAACATGTTTATTTACTTTCCATGACTGTGGTACTGGGATCAGGGAGTTGGGGGTGCCACTAGACATGAGGGGTGCCTTTAACCCAATTGTCTTAAAGGCACTTATATTTAGAGTCATCCCTACTGTCTATTGTTTTCATAATTGACTCCCATCCCTGCACTGATGCCAATGGCATTATGGCACCTAAATTTACAGTAATCCCTCATGCCTAGTGTTCCCCCATACTAGATCACTGTACTAATGCTGGCACCATTAAGACACTTACATTCAGAGTCATCCCTAGTGTTTAGTGTTTCTCCCACACACCCTAAACCCAATACTGATGCCAGGGTTATTTAAGGTACTTACATTTAGTGTAAGCACTGATGTCTAGTATGATGATGGTACCTTTAAAGCAGTTAGTGTTAATTCATCCCTGGTGTCTACTTGGGGGACACACTAGACATCATGACATACCAGTGACATTCCACAATGGCCTTTCAACTGTTATGAGGTCAGAGTTGGGAGGATACATTAGGCATCAGTGATTCTACAGATGTGCCTAATGACACATGCACTATACTGTTGATAGGTGGTGGGAGGGAAATATTGTAAGGAAGACAATTCAGTAGAACAGGTACTGGGACCATGGTGTATTTGTGCATGTTTGTGTTTGAATGTGTACCAATGTGTGTGTGTGGGGGGGGGGTGACTGGGGGGACGCCAATGCTTAGATGAGCAGCAGTTTACTATCATGATATGTGGATCAGCAATGATCTGCACATCATGGTAGTAACTATAGTTTGGAGACATACAAATTACTGAATAATGAGATCTTACTTTGTTGTGGCTACCATGTCACACTGAATCATAAATTGGCTTGTCATGAGAGCAGGGCCTTGTTAGCATGAGCTGCACAGCTTGTACTAGGACTTTTAATGAACCCCCAGACTAATAAATGATGGGTCTGTTTTTGTAGCAAAATAGATGATTAGAGAAGTGCTGATGCACTTAAAGTTGAGATTGTCATCTTTTTATTAAGTAAGTTAACATCAAGATACAAACAATACATAGCAGTACTGTTAAGCAATTTTTTTTAAATTTAAAAACTGTATACTTTTTATTTCCATATTTAGTTACTTTACAAGTTTGAATGACAAATCAGTATTGTTTTAGTGTATACCTAGACATCTTAATCTTTCTTTTTCCTGTCCTTCACATAAGTTCTTATTGTCTGATATTCTTACAATACTCATGCCCCTCCAGTAACACCTGCTTTGATACTCATATTCCTATCAATCTGTGTCCTTTAAGAACCAAGGTCTTGCTCTTACCACCTGCTTGATTTTCCCATTTGTTTTTGCATCGCACTCATTACATTCTTCTCTCATATTAGTCTGTTCTTTCCATAAAGTCTACTAGATATTATATTAGTCTGTCGATTGTCTTCTTCCTTACTTTTGTCACACGAAGTCCGTCTAGCAATCAGGTGCAACATAGCTGTTATAACTATAATATGAGTCCTATACCCCATTCTACTATTACTGTGCATGCTTTCTATGCTCATCTTTCACCTTCTGTTGACAGTTAGTAGTTAGAATGCTAAGTTTAGTGTTGATATATGAGTCACTAATTGTATATGGCCATGACCTGAGATCTATCATGCATTCAGTGCAGGATATACACATTACTTGGTTTCTTTTTGTTATTACATTATGTATCAAAGGTGTAAAAAAGGTGTAGAAAATTTCAAACTACAGATACTACTGTGTAAATACTTATATTTAATTATTCAATGCTTAGATGTTGTTGACAGGTGAAACTGTTTTTTTATTGTCATTACTGCTAAAAGCATTGACATCCACGTTTAGTGATCCCCTGTGTCTTTAGAAATTGAATGCATATTGCTGAATTTATGTTACTAAATCTTGTATGACTGCAGTTTTTCTCTTTATATTTTATACAATATGTGTCTGCACTGTTGAAAATCCTGGTTTACAAATATTATATCCCCTACAATCTGCAAAAAAAATAATAATAAATAAATAATGAAAAATAAATAAATAAATAAATAAATAAATAAATAAATAAACCTTTACTGACCAATAGCTCCTAAGAGGATTATTGTCATGTTTCTGAAATCAAGACCTAGCTGCTATAGTGTTCTCTTTTATACATAATGACAACCACGCTGGTATACACACACACACACACACACACACACACACACACACACACGCACACACACATGCTCACAGCTGCTGAGTACTTCCCACTGTGAAGCTGTCACCACTGATTCTTCCATTTAAATGAATTGGTGCACACTGTTAAAAGGTTGTGTACATTTTTTCTGCTTCACTCTAGCAATGCTTCACTCAAGCAGTGTGGTAGAGCTATTCTTTGAACCATCATGCAATGCTGTGCAGATGCTGGTGATACTTATGGGGAAAAGCTGTGGCTAATTAGTATTAGCTGTACTTAAGGACTGCTGCATTTACATGTTGCTTTTTTAGCAGGGCCTCTCTCTCCACACTACAGGCCAGTGACTTTGCACCTCTGCAGTGGTACAGTGGTCTGTGTGTCATTCAAGCTTATGCAATGTGCAGTAATGTGACAAATGGAATGCTGTACATTAGGCATTTCCAACTTCCAGGCCATGTCTTATATGATTTCTTTTTTTTTATTTCTGTACTTAGTATCTGGATCATTTATCAGTTTCCAAAAGCATCTATAACGTGCCTCTACAGATTTAAATTGAGATCAATAGATGGTCACTGATATGACCCACAGCCACTTTGGAATACAGAAGCAGCTGCTCTATCAGCTGTTTTGCAAAATATTTTGATAAGGGGGATGTGTATATTTTGAATACTCTGTTACTTTGAGAAAAAGACAGTTAATGCAGGATCAGTATATATGCATCTTTATCTTTCTTCCCTTAACTTGAAGACACCAAATTGTGGATGACCTGAAAGGTTATTAAGTTTGTCAGTCACTCGACCTTGTTATGACATTCTTTGTGCTGCTTCTGAAAATCTGGTTGCTGTAGAGTGTCTGTTTCAAATGAAAGAGAAAACATGAAAATGTTTTTCCTGACCCTATACCTTACTAACTGCTTTAAGTGAAAACTGTAAGGAAAGATAACACAAAAACAACAGGAAGACAGTTGCCATTGTAAACCTGAAGAGTGTGCTTTATGTCAGCATCCACTTACAATGCCAGTGGTTCAGTTAGTACGATATTACCCTTTTACCACCAGAAATCTTGTAAGTGTATGGCTTCTTTCCCCACACAGTATGTGGATTTATGTTCCAGTACTGAAACTGTACAGTAATATAGGAAACATGCTACTCTGCTCTGGTGCTATTGTTTAGATAAAAAAATGAAGACTGAGAACCCACGTGGTATTGTTTTTCACTAACACCAGCTTCTCCATTCTTGTTGGGAGAAGAGACATGGTGTCATCTGACACATTTTTGAAAGCTACTAACCAAGTAGGTGATTGCCCAAGAAAGAGGTCTGGGCAACCTTGACCTATTAAAAAGAGCATGTGACACCAAATTTGTGATGATGTGTGTGGGACCACGTACATCATATCCCACCCACCTATTCTGAGTCAGCAAGTTTACTATGTGGAATGGTTAGGAGGCATGGTGTGAGGGCTTCTTAGAGACCAATTCACTGATCTGCTCCCTAATGCCCAAATCTCACCTCCCGGGAAAATTTACTGGTCAGGCCAGCAGATTGAAACAGCTCAGCTGGAGGGCTCTTGCATAGTTAGCAGATGGATGTCTCTCTCTCCTAGGAGAATAACTGTACTGAAAGTCCAGAAGTTGGGGACAAAAGTTTGGTCAGGGAATGAGAAAGATGAGGACTCATTGGGCTGAGTTTGTGGTGTCTCAAGTAGATGTTAAAAATGCCATCTTACTTATGTAAAAGTCTATGTGGTTTTTAATTACAATTTCAAAATTGCTAAAGCCAATATATGTAAATTGCATATTACACCTAACTGTACATAGATATGTTTCATACACTGAAATATTTCACAGACGTCTTTATAATTTTCTAATTGTTACATAAAACATTCAGGTATTTCTGATTCCATATCCTTAAACACAGGATTCAGTTTCTACCAAGTTTTGTCTCCAGGTCCCCTTCACACATCACACCAAATGATATTTGATGACCTTTATTAAAATTCCATAAACATAACTTGATTGTCCAACTAATTTTCATTTATTAATCATGGCATAAACATCTATATAACAAGTTAACTTAGGGCAGCGTGACCTCGCTCACCCTGACCAGGTAAGCAGCATTCTTACCTCCACTCACTTACTTTACTTATCAAGCATCATCCGACTGCTCACTTCAATTTCCCAACTCATTGAAATAACCTCCACCCAAATAAGCAGCATCCTCACCTCTACTTGCTTACTTATACTTGTCAGGCAGTGTCCAACCACTCATTTGCATTTCCCAACTCATTGAAATGAACCTCCAACACCAGAGGGGGAACAGAAGAGAGACAAGCCTGGCCCTCTTCTCCGCCTCCCAAAATATACCATACCATCCCCAATGCTCCAAATAGGGAGGGAGGGAGGGTGGGTAGCAAGTTCACATCAAAATGTAATCCCTTACCCAGTTACACTCTCAAAAAACTTATTAAACCCTCCCTACACCTGCCTCACTTCCTCCTAATCATCCTACTTTTCTATTTGGCAAGTTCACACCAAAATATGATACCTTACCCAGTTACACTCTCACAAAACTTATTAAGCCCCTCACTACACTTACTTCACTTCCTCCCAATCATCCTAATTTTTTATTTAGCAAGTTCACACCAAAATATGATACCTTACCCAGTTACACTCTCACAAAACTTATTAAGCCCCTCACTACACTTACCTCATTTCCTCCCAATCATCCTGCTTTTCTATTTAACCCTTTCCTCCCTCACAACTAGCTTCTTCCCTTACCCCCTAAAAACCTATTACTATTTCTATCTAAAACCACATCTGAACATGTCCCTGGACAAACTGGTATGTTACCAAACCTCATTTCTTAACTGAGTCAACATGTACATCTTTAAACTGTTCAATCATTCTGTGCATAAAACATTAACCACTCCCCTATAAAAAAGTTTATTCTATCAAATTCTAAAAAGATGCTATCTTCCCCTTGATTCAATAAATTCTGTGCAGGAATAGTGCTAGTCCTGCATGGAGTGCTTCATGTCCATATAGCATTAGCATTAACAGCAACACACCTTGCATATTCATGAAGGTGCACTGCTGTTAAGGCTAAACAGGCATGAACAGTGAATGAGTGCAGGGTGCATGTTTAACTAGTGCAGGGACATTGAACACACCCCCTGCATTCAGAAAGTGCTGTATGCACTTCCAAAAGTATTTCAGTGCCCGTGGGCACTAAAATAAAATTAACATGAGTATTTCAGTGTCCACAGGTGCTGAAATAGCTATAAGAGCAAGAAACAATGCAGGGAGTGTATGACAGTCTCTGTCACACATCCCCGGCATTGTTAAAGTGCCGTGCAGCACTTTACAAGTGCAGTTAGCGTCCACCGACACTGACAGCTAATAATATAGCTCATGTCAGTGACTGTGAATACTGAAATAGCTAGCAGATCATTAAAGAAATGCAAGGGGTGTGTGACAGGTTCTGTCACACACCCCTGCATTGTAAGAGTGTCATACGGCCATAGCCGTCAACTGTACAGGTGTCTGCAGAATGCCCAGATGCCTGCCTCACATAGTTTCACCCTCCTAGAGCAATAAAGCAGTACAAAGACATAAATAATGGGGGGAAAAAGCCACAAAAATAGGGAAACATCTAAAATATCGCACTGACAAATCTGACAGCTGATAGAATAAAAGGTTTGCAGTAGCACAGACTTCCTTCAGGGTATGAAGATTGAAACAGAAATGCCTACCATGTGAAAGTGCCATATGGCCATAGCCATTAACTGTACAGCTGTCTGCAGAATGGCCAGATGCCTGCCTCACATACTGGTCAACCTCCTAGAGTAACAAAGCTGAACAAGGACATAATTAGTTAAATTATTTTTTCCATACTAAGGCATGTTTAAGCATAGCTGAGTGGGTGTGCACGTTATGCCCTCTGCGCAGCATTGCTTAAACACCCCAGAGGAGATAGCCTGCTACAGACCACCCTCCCAAACCCAGGAACCCCACTAGGCCTTTCTGAGAACACTGGAAAATATGAAGGTCTCTCCAAACAGCATTATATTGGGCGACTTCAACTACCCAAACATAGACTGGGAGCATTACTCTAGCTCTAAAACCCTAGCCCAAAGGTTCCTAGAATTTATAAACTCAAATGCTATGGAACAACTTGTTACCACTCCCACAAGAGGGGAAAACATACTGGACCTGATCATCACCAACATGGGGACTCTATGCTCCAGACCAGAAGTGTATCCCTCACTGGTAAGATCAGACCATAAACTAATTTCAGTGGATATTCACATCCCGACCCCACCCCCTGCCAGAAAACCACAGTGAAAAACTTCTCTAAAGCAAATTTCACACTCCTCAAAACCAAGGTGGAATCCTTCAAAGCCCCCGGGCCTGTGGAAAATACGGCCCAGACCGCAGAATCCTTTATAAATGCATTCTATGAACACCTTCAGGAATGCATGGATCATGCAATCCCAAATAAAACCAAGACCCAATCCTCCAAAGGCAGACAACCTGTCTGTTAGACCCCAGCCATAAACAAACTATACAATAGAAGGAGGAAGCTACTAAATGATAGAGCAAATCCCAAAAAGGGAAGGCATCACTGATCAGTATTTGCAAAAAACTACGGGCACTCATAAAATTGTCTAAGGCCAGCTTTGAGAGAAAAATTGCACAGGACACATTTCAAACTTCATCTTTCCAGGTACTGTTCTTGACATCTATTTTTGGATTAATTTTCATTGGTAATTGTTTTACCATAATGAAGAAATTTTCTGTGACAATCATTTAACTGTCTGGATGGTGTTGTTAAGTCGTTTTTTCTTGAACACTGGACTTTAGAGAACTGTTGTAGCACAATATAACAGTGCCATTTTTTCAGGACTTTTCATGTATGTGTTCTTAGTTTACAACACGTGTATATTTCATATTATTTTGCCTAGTCGTTTTCTTTTTTATACTGGATTTCTGAGCACTGTTGTAGCACAATACAACATTGCTATTTTTTCAAGGACATTTCATGTATTGGTGCTCAGTTTGTAATATGTGCATAATTTTATTTTATTTCATTTGATTATGATGAACTAGCCATTGTTATATACACTAGGTTGATACAATATTATTGCTTATATCTGTTCATTCCTATGTTCCTACTGATTCATGTTTTGTTTTACATTTGAATCAATATTGGTCACATATCTTGAGGGCTTTTGTTTTGTTTGCCCAGTGTTGCACTCAGGTCTTCTTTTAGAATAATTGCTGGGTATACAGTGCTGACAATAATCATCTGTACATTTATACCTTTGATAACAATTTCATCTGAGGACTGTATTGAACAATTATTGATTTCTTAATATTGTTATCTGATTTAAATAAGGTGCATAAGTGTGTCTGGCTTAAATTCATTACATATTGTTATACTCCATATGGATTTAGCCACCTCTGAACAACTGTAGGTTGTGCATTACTCAGAACATTGCATTTTAGACATTACAGGCCTTTGACTTTTTGGTCTGTATAGCATTTTGCCTAGGTGCTAGGGTTAATTATTCCCCTATATATAGGGTTACATTTGCCATTTATTCTGGCTTCAACTTCTTTGTGACTCTGATTGTGATTTTCTGTTTTGGACTTATTCGTGATTTGCCAATTCAACCCTCAAGAATAAAAGAATCTTTTCAGGGTTCATTTTATTTTTATTTTTATATCTTCTTCCTCCGGTTCATTGCAACTTATTGTCATGGATCTCAGTAAATTGTTATCTGGTTTATGCTCCGACAAGGATGACTTAAAATTTTGGCATAGGAACTGAACATACAGAAAAGGTGGATTTGGTAATCATGGATCCAGTTGACGGTTGCGAAAACTTATTCTTTCAATTAGGTAAACAAATTAAGATGCTTAGAACAAACATTTGGCACAGTAAATTGTTTAAAGCTTACCAAATACAGAATATATCCCTAGAGGATTGAGATGTAAAATCCAACCACTAGTGGGCACACGGATGAAACTCTGTTGAAAGATTGGCAACAAGCACAACAGGAGGCTGCCATGATTAGAGTTAACATTTTGGCCTCTTTCTATGAGAGAACAATACAGAGTAATATTATTGAAGTAGAAATAACATGTAACAACCTGAAACGGTTTGAACATGAGGCTAGTTTTCAGGGTTGTCTTGGCAAACTATCTAAAGAAATCTCTATTTTGGATAATAACCTTAAGAAAAAGAAATTGCATAAATTTGCCCGGGATAAGGAAGATTATGATAGGGGCAAACAATTTGATTCACAAAGGGGTGTGAGGTTTGCTCATGGTACCAAAAATGCTTCATTTATATGCAAAAAAAGACCAAGGTCTATTTTAAAAAAGACTGGGCCTAGCTTTATTACCTCTGGTGAGGATTCTTTGACTACTGATACTGAGACACCTAATATTGGTGATTCTCCAAATGCTAAAAGGGGTCGAAGGACTGAGGTCCCTTTAGGGGGAAAAACACAGGGCAGGAAGGAAACACAGAGGTCAAAAACTTAGAAGAGCTCTTCATGTCGATAGTGAAGTAAATCATTCATGTACTAATGTTTTAAATATTTCAAGTCATATTTTGACTGATGATCAATATTCCCTTCTTAATAAAGGCCTTGGTTTCATACCTGTTTTTTTCACTGATGAAAGTATTTTGGTTTCTGATACAATGGATTTTTGTAGGAAAATTAACTTGAAATTATTTTTTCAACAACAAGATCAAACTGACAATGCTCAAAGATCATCTGATTTTAGATTTCACAAATCTACATTTGTTTTCCAGCAGGCGGTTATAAAGGATATACACTTCAATTTGGGTTCTGTTGACACTATAAAGCATAACATGTCTAGGAAGGAACAAATAGCACTCACACAACTCAGAAACAATACGGATATTGTTATTATTTCTGCCGACAAAGGGGGTGCGGTGGTGGTGATGGATACTGAGTATTATGTGAATGAAGGTCTTAGACAACTTTCCAACCATCATCATTACATGAAGATGGAGATTGATCCGACTCCAGGTTTTGCCTTGGAAATTAATGAATTTTTGGAAAAGGCTGTAGAATCTGGAATTATCTCTGATAAAACCAAAACTCATTTGACGGTTAAGGATCCTACGAAACAACAACTTTATCTACTTCCTAAGATTCATAAGTCCATTGATCAGCCACCAGGCAGACCGATTGTATCTGGCATTGGGTCACTCACTGAACCCTTGTCTGTTTTTCTAACTGAAAAATTGAAACTACTGTTAACATGTGTTAGAGCAAGAATCAAGGACACGACTGAATTTTTGCAGATAGTCTCCGAGTCTCAATTGGACCCTGAATGGCTTATGTGTACCCTTGATGTATCCTCGCTTTATACCAGCATCCCTCATTGGGCGGGTATTAATGCCTTGGAATACTGGCTAAATAAAACCAATTTATACCCCCCAGGGATGAACACCTTATTGTTGTGTATGGCTGAACACATTCTAACTAAAAATGTTTTTATTTCCAACAAAACTGCTATTGGCAACTACAGAATGCGGCTATGGGTGCATCCTTTGCATCCATCTATGCTGATCTTTTTATGGGCTACATGGAAGATATGATTTTATATGACCCTTTGCACAACATATATCTACCTGAGATTGATATATGGAGAAGATACCTGGACGACTGTTGGCTTATATGGAAAGGAGGTGAGGAATACCTCCAGGAATTTATTCAACATTTGAATGGGAACATCTGGGGTATCAAATTCACTGTGGAATATAATAGGAGTGCAATCAGTTATTTGGATGTCAATTTAATTCGACAGGAGGATAACACTCTTAGAACGTCCGTACACAGAAAATTCTCACAATATAATACCCTTCTACATGCTGATAGTTTTCATCCGAAACATATTATTCGAACATACCGAAATCACAGTTTGTGCGGATGAAAAGGATTTGTTCCTCAGTGGATGATCTTCAGAGTCATCAAATGGATCTAACCAAGAGATTTTTGTCCAGAGGTTATTCCACTCGTACTATTGAGTCAGCAGTCCAATTTAGTAATGCTAAATCCAGGGATTCTCTTCTCCAATACAATACTAAAATTCATAATGAGGAATCAGATGTATGTAGATTTGTCACCACTTATGGCAGGAATAGTGCCAATTTAGTAAATATTATTAATACTCACTGGAATATATTGAATTCTCATCCATTGTTGGAAGATTATCTCGGAGAACGATGTTATTTTTCCTATAGGTAAGGCAAAACTTTAGGGAATCTATTTTCACACTATAAAAAAACCAGGGTCATGGATCCCACTCCAACTCAAAGAACACTTACTGGAGATAAACTTGCAGGCATTTATCCATGTGGACATTGCAGTTTTTGTAACTATATTTTCAAAACTACTTCTTTCACTAGTAGGAACACTGGACAAATATCGACATACAGTTTTTGGTAACTGCAGTTCAGACTGGATTATTTATCTTGCCACATGTACATGTCATGCATTTTATATTGGCCAAACATCTAGACAGTTTCGTGTCAGGATCTCTGAACACCTTGGTGACATTAGAAACAGAAGATTAACTAATGCACTATATAGACATGTTATCAAACATCCCACTGCCAAATTTACATTCACCATCATTGATCATATCATAGGAATCGATCTTTTAAAACAGGTTGGCATGATATCCTAAATACCAAAGAAAAAGGTGGATCATTAAACTTGGGGGCTTTTCCTCCTGGATTAAATGATAAATTATAATTTGTAATTAACCATCACTTGCATTACATATATGTACTTATTTCTTATCAGGTTGCATTGCTTAGGTTTTGCATTTCAGCTCATTTTAGGATACTGTGGCTGGTATTCAACACCAGAATTCTTATAACCTGACTTTTGTTTCGGGTTTATTTTTGGGTATTTACCCTTTATTGTATGTTTTTATTAAGTTTGTTTATTATCATTGATATACCAGTATACTGTGTCTCTTTGGATTTTTCATTATAATCTGGAGATATGCATGCAACTCAGGCAAACTTTTTGTTTACTGAACTATGTATTTTCAATTACTTCTGCCTTGATTGTATTTTTCAATTACTTTTGCCTTGTTTGCATTTTTGACTTATCAGGAAGTGATGTCATATAGATGCCTTAGAGAACATTATATAAGATGATGACTAAGTGCTTTTTGCTGACTATACTACTGATGAAAGCCTTGCTGCTGAAACCGGTCTAGTTTCAGTTTTATTAAACTACTTTTGAACCTTCCTTGGTGCTGGCCTTTTCTGATTTTGGGTCTAAGCTAATAATATAGCTCATGTCAGTGACTGTGAATACTGAAATAGCTAGCAGATTATTAAAGAAATGCAAGGGGTGTGTGACAGGTTCTGTCACACACCCCTGCATTGTAAGAGTGTCATACGGCCATAGCCGTCAACTGTACAGGTGTCTGCAGAATGCCCAGATGCCTGCCTCACATAGTTTCACCCTCCTAGAGCAATAAAGCAGTACAAAGACATAAATAATGGGGGGACAAAGCCACAAAAATAGGGAAACATCTAAAATATCGCACTGACAAATCTGACAGCTGATAGAATAAAAGGTTTGCAGTAGCACAGACTTCCTTCAGGGTATGAAGATTGAAACAGAAATGCCTGCCATGTGAAAGTGCCATATGGCCATAGCCATTAACTGTACAGCTGTCTGCAGAATGGCCAGATGCCTGCCTCACATACTGGTCAACCTCCTAGAGTAACAAAGCTGAACAAGGACATAATTAGTTAAATTATTTTTTCCATACTAAGGCATGTTTAAGCATAGCTGAGTGGGTGTGCATGTTATGCCCTCTGCGCAGCATTGCTTAAACACCCCAGAGGAGATAGCCTGCTACAGACCACCCTCCCAAACCCAGGAACCCCACTAGGCCTTTCTGAGAACACTGGAAAATATGAAGGTCTCTCCAAACAGCATTATATTGGGCGACTTCAACTACCCAAACATAGACTGGGAGCATTACTCTAGCTCTAACACCCTAGCCCAAAGGTTCCTAGAATTTATAAACTCAAATGCTATGGAACAACTTGTTACCACTCCCACAAGAGGGGAAAACATACTGGACCTGATCATCACCAACATGGGGACTCTATGCTCCAGACCAGAAGTGTATCCCTCACTGGTAAGATCAGACCATAAACTAATTTCAGTGGATATTCACATCCCGACCCCACCCCCTGCCAGAAAACCACAGTGAAAAACTTCTCTAAAGCAAATTTCACACTCCTCAAAACTGAGGTGGAATCCTTCAAAGCCCCCGGGCCTGGGGAAAATACGGCCCAGACCGCAGAATCCTTTATAAATGCATTCTATGAACACCTTCAGGAATGCATGGATCATGCAATCCCAAATAAAACCAAGACCCAATCCTCCAAAGGCAGACAACCTGTCTGTTAGACCCCAGCCATAAACAAACTATACAATAGAAGGAGGAAGCTACTAAATGATAGAGCAAATCCCAAAAAGGGAAGGCATCACTGATCAGTATTTGCAAAAAACTACGGGCACTCATAAAATTGTCTAAGGCCAGCTTTGAGAGAAAAATTGCACAGGACACTAAGGATAATCACAAGGCTTTCTTTAGTTATGTTAGGAACCTGGGTGATAATTCCCAGATATGCTCAGAATTAGTCCAAAATGACAAAAAATACACTGAACCCACAGACATTGCCAACATCCTAGCTGACAGGTTCAGCACAAACTTCTCCCCCCCTCCCCACCAAAAGGGCAAATATCTATCCCAGCAGAGTGCTGCCCCCCTGACATCTCAGATGCTCAGGTAAGAGCCGCCCTCTCCAAAGCAAAAAACACAGCATCAGTGGGACCAGATGGTGTCCCGGGCTGTGTCCTACATGAATTCCAAGAAGAGCTAAACCCAAACATAAAACTACTGTTCAATCTCAGCCTTACTACAGGATATGTGCCCAAAGAGTGGCGTACAGCAACAGTGGTCCCTCTCCATAAAGGTGGTGCCTCAACGGATCCTGGAAACTATCGCCACATAAGCCTGACTAGCTTGGTCTGCAAAGCTATGGAAAGGATCATCATGGACCTCATAAATAATGATATTGGGGACCTACAGACACTGGATCCTACCCAGTTCGGCTTTGTTAATGGCAGATCCTGACTCTTAAACCTGGTTGATTTCTTTGAAACAGTCACCATGGCCATTGACGAGGGGAAGGTGGTCCACACAGCCTACCTGGACCTCGCAAAAGCCTTCGATACAATACCCCACTTGGGCATTATAGATAAGCTCACCAGCTTAAATATAAACCCCTATGTCACTAGATGGATTGCAAACTGGCTCAAGGACAGAAACCACATGGTTACAATTGCTGGAGCCATGTCAGAATCCAAACCAGTTACAAGTGGTGTCCCACAAGGCTCAGTCCTGGGACCTCTCTTGTTCTTTATATATTTCTTGGAGGTACAGGCCAACATGGAAGGACTGTGGCTGACCAAGTTCACAGATGACTGCAAACTGGGCGCCATAATCGACTCTCCAGCCGACACAAGCATCATCCAAAAGGGCCTCATAGAAACAGACAACTGGTGCCAGAGCCATGGCCTCAAGCTAAATTCCAAAAAGTGTATAGTCATCCCCTTTGGCAAAAACAAAGTGCCCACAAATTACCACATAGGTGGTAATTCATTAAGTACAGAAGAAGTACTTAGGGACCTGGGGACCCAAGTTGATAGCAATCTCTCATTTGACAACCACGTGGCCAAAGTGGTTAGAAAAACATTTTATATAGCCCACCTAATCATGAAGGGATTCACATCTAGTTCAGGGGAGGTCATCGTGCCTCTTTACTGATCCCTCATCAGGCCCATAATTGAGTACAATGCCCCTTTTGGGATGTACCTTACCAGACACCTGCAGCAACTGGAAATACCCCAAAAGTACCTCACCAAGAGGATCAAAGGGCTCAAACAGATGCCATATACTTCCCGGTTAAAGAAACTCCAGCTCTGCTCAGTGGCATACCGCTTGTTCAGAGGCGATCTGTGCCTGACGTATAAAGCCATGTCCAACACGGAATTAATGGACATGCTGCACCTCAGAAAATCCAAATCCCATCGAGCTACGCGCTCGAGAGACTTGAACCTCAGCACTGAAATAAATAGGACATGCTGGAGGGACAGATTCATAACCCAGAGGCTCCCTTCACTCTGGAATAAAATCCCAGTCCAGGTTAGGCAGAGTCCCTCATTGACTCTCTTCAAGAGGAATCTTGATGAGTGGATGGGAGATCGTAGGTATACCCCGGGTATCACTTCTGTGTCACTGTTAGACAGAGGCACAGTATACTAACCTCGAAAAAGGGCATAGCAAAATAAATTTAAAATGGGTGGTGAAAGCCAAACACATTCTGGCTAGGCTTATAAATGCCCTAGGGCAGATAGCCTAGTATGAACCTATGAACCTATGAACCTAAATAAAAATATACAGCTAAAGGTCCCAACTGCAATAGTATAGTGGTTAGAATCTTGGCTTTATATGCAGGTGTTCATGGTTTGAGTACCAAGACAGGTGATTTATTTTTACTTGGGAACGCAGTGATAAAATCATTATTTTCATCTTAAAACATGTAGTCATTGATTTTTGTCAATCAGGGTAGTGTAGCTGGGGTAAAATGGATGTGTGAGTGCATATACCATGTGAAACCATCCATGTATACACAAGCGTCCCATACAGTATAGTCACACCCCTTGCTAATGTAATGAAAGCCCATTGAGGGATGTGATGTAAAATAAATCATATACACATACTAAATAAAATCATTAGTCTGATAACTTTTTAAAAATGAAAAGTGAGCAAGGTTAGCAATGCTCAACTATGCTAACAGGTTTAAGCATCACTTAGACTTGAATGCTAAGCAGCATTTGCACACTGTTAAGTACTGCTCAGCAATTACCTCTTTAAGCACTGTTCAACTCACCTTATTGGATTTGCATACTGCTTAGCAGAGCTTAACATTTTCAAAATGGACCAATGACAGCAAAGGGTGGGAATATCACATTATTTAAATGGTACAGGTGGGGATACAGTCAGAATCTGTTATAGTTCATCTGTGCAGGTACTATGGCTGTTGTAGGTAAAGGGGAATGCTTTTGAGCGCAGCGCAGGAGCATTCGGAAGTCCAGGGTCATGGTTGGACTCCCTGTAGAAAACCATGAGGAGGGACTGGTGCAGGGCCAGTACCAGTGCTACTGGAATCACGTGCACAGGTGAGCAGGTATGGTGCCATTATGCTGACCTATAGTAGAGGAAGGGGTGCTCTTGGCTGAGTGGATCCAAGATGCACGGGCACGGAATGCTCCAGTAGTGAGTAAATATCACTATCAAGTAGTCTGTAGCAAATACTAGTCTGAGAATGTGATAGACAGATATGCATAATGTTTCTTTTCTCCCATACAACTGCAGCAAAGAGGGCTATTTATGTATTAGCCCATGCGGGCAGACTGCTGAGGCTGCACCAGCAGACTAGTGAGTCCAAATCTATTTTGCAGTATATTGTGCAAATAGCTAAGAAGGAGTACATTGCTTTCTGCTAGTAGGTATACTGTTACTGTGTTAACCGACTAAATAAAAAAGTTTGACTGACTAATATTGATGCGTAATTAAGATCCCCACAAAAAAATGTTGTGTTTATTCTGGCATGTTGTAAACATATAGAATGTATACAGGTTCTACTCAGCAAATATGGCTGTAACAGCATAGATTAACTGAGGTTGTTCTGTGAACCAGCTGTTAAGAAAAACTATAGATGGCAGAGCGGTAAAACAGGATATAACTGAAATGTGAAATATATACTGCACTAAGCTCTGAACCCTGAATAGTAATGTGACAAGTTTCAAAGTGTGTTCCATACAGCATAGCCTTGTGTTAACCTTTGCTTTCCAGATTGTAATAATTCAAAGGATTAATGCACAGTACAATAACTATCTGTCAGGCATGCATCACAGGATTACAAGTTCAGACTGTCTATCCAAGAGACTATCAGGAAAAAACCAGTGAAATAAAAAAAACAGCACTTCCCCAGTAACTGAGTGTGATGAGAAATAGCGTAGTTATTAATTTTGCACACCCAGACACAGTTTGAATCCAGGGAGCAGTACTAAGATGTGTGCATATCTACATACAAGAAATCAGGAATACATGTAAAAAAAGTCAGGTAGTGTTAACAGATATTTTCTCCACAGGTTTTACAGATAAGGAAATGTTGGTAGTAGCTGTATGAAGGGCATACTAATAAATTGTGTAGAACTGTTCAACTGTCCCTCCATATGTCTGCAAATGACAGCAGGATAGGTACATACAATATGCACTCTTCCCGATACATGTTTCTCAAGTGTCACAGAATCACAGCTAGTGGTCACTGCTGCCAATAACCCTGGGCACAGATAGGAAACCAGTTGAAGTATGCCAGTAGCACACTCACATAACAGCAGTCAGGGTACCTCTCATGTGCCAGACATTTAACCCTGACATGTATGACATGTATGAGTCCCCTCTAGTCATGTACCCAAAGTTGTCACAGCTTCCCCCATACCATTCCTGGCTGATAGTTTAATACATATGTTTGTGGTACAGAAGCTATGGACCATAGGCAGATGTAAAGTGAGGGCAGACCCATAGAGTATTGAGCAATACAGTTGTGGAAAATAGAAGCATCAATAGTTGTTAATGGACTTTTTGTCTCTCTCCCCACCCCTCATCTGGATATACTATAATTCATATACTATGGGTATGTATTTCTCCAAACCCAATGTTGGGACTTGGGTTCTATTATTGTTCATATATTTGATTGGTTGCATGTTAACATACCTTGTTCAAATACCATTGTTGGTGGCCTGTTGCTGTCAATGTGAATGGCATGTTGTTATGATGCATACTGTTGTTCCATTTATGCATGTGTTTGTTTTGCTATGCAACTGTTTCAAATCTGTTTTATGGGGTTAATTGGAACACCCATGCATTCTGTTATAACTAATCTTGAAATGTGTTGTTCATGACTAACTGACATATTAACACCATAGCACATTTGAGAAGGCAAATCTGGGTGGAGCCACCTGTCCCACCTCATCTCACTGTGGCAACGGGCTTCAGTACATCTGGGACCCAACCTGGGACTTCCTTGTCTGCTGGTCCTCAGTGGAACCCCCTCAAGGGATGGGGCCCATCCCCCCAGGCAGTGGGCACAGACAGGAGCATGTCACCCACAGTCAGTTCAGGAGTTTGGTGCACAGCGCCATCTGAGCCGAGTTGAGTGGGCAGCTGTGCCAGATTGAGGGCTGCCTGGCACACCTCGAGGGACAAGTCACACCTCCTGTCCAGCCCCCAGCACAGCCACCTTTGGGGTCATGAAGGAGCAGTGGTGACTGCCCATGGGTGCAGACCTCATTTCCACTGTATCCATTTGGGGACTCATGGGCTTTGGATTCCCAACCACCTTCCCCAACAAAGGTGTTTACCCCCCATGTGTCATAGACCGCCCTTGTCTGCTGTCTTGTCTCTCTGCAAATGCAACCTATCTCACCCACTTCCCCAAACATACCTACAGCCCTTTCCCAACATCTCACTCTCACCTAAAAAAGGACATCTGTCCTACAAACAAATTGCCCCATACAAAGCTCTACATTTCACCCCCATGCACAGTGAAACTAATCAATCAACCCATAGATTACTCTGCAAATATCTGTCACCATCAACCCTCCCTGTGGTGTTTGAGGCTGTAAATTCCAAATTCTACACATTTAATTCACAGCTGTTGCTGCTGAAGAAATGTACAGCTATAGTCATTTCCTACACCAATCCTGCACATCCCTATCTGCTTTATATAATGTTTTACCCTTTGCTTGCCCCCAGTTCACCATTTTCCTATCACCCTTTTTTCTTTTCTTTGAAAACAAAATTATCATGGGTGTAAGCGGGAGTAAGTGGTGCTAAACAAAGCTAACAGGGCTTAACTGTCTGTTAGCATTGCTTAACTCCACGCAAAACTGCACAAACCCACTTGTAACTGCTTAAAAGTGCCTTAATCACTCTGTTTCCATCAGCCCTTGGTCTGCCTGGCAACAAAATAATTAGTGCTGCCAAGTCTTGGACCTAGGATGCTGTGCACTACAATCACATTAATGTACCACTACACCATCTGAATTGTGGGAATTTGTAATGCTTTTACAAACATATCATTCATTCTGGTCATTTAATATTAATGAAGAATGTAATCACTTCCAAGACTGGAACCCAGGACCATGTGCACAACAATCACAGCAAAATACTCTGCACCATCTGAGCTGGAGATATTTGTAATGTTTCTACAAATATATCATGCACAACAATCATTCAACATAACAGGGAATTATATATCTGTAGTACTGTTATATACATATATACTGCGGTGGTGGTGCTGCGGTAGCATTGTCGCCTCACAGTTAGACATTGCCCATTCGATTCTCAGTTAGAGCGTCTTCTGTGTGGCAACATGCGTGAATGGGCGTTCCTTCGTTGAAGGTTGTGCATTAGGCCCGGCAAGCCAGCACGTAAAAATCTACTGCCAATCATTAGCGGACCGGAGTTCTGCTGTGGCGACCCCTAACTAAAGCCAAAAGACACAAACAAACTGTTATATACACATATATGTATCTATAGATACCTATATCTCGCTCTCTTTCTCTCTCTCTCTCTGTATATATATATATATATATATATATATATATATATATATATATATATATATTCATAAATAGATGTATAGACAGATAACCAACTTCTTAGTGCAACACATCTGCATAAAGCCCGACAAATGGGAGGATAAAGCAAATGGGGGGATAAAGGGCAAACAATTGTGACATCCTTGAAATAAGTCTGTCATATGCGTAGAAGTCTGCTAGAGTGGCACAGTTTGCTTTAACATACAATTCCAGATAGATTCCAGGTCTGAAACACAAATGAATGTCATTATTTACTGATGTCAATACTCACATCATCCCAGTGACTTCTCAGAAGCCCCCACTGTTGTGGCCAACAGACAAAAGATATGAGCCACACATCTGGACAATGTCTAGACATCTGGGCAGTGGAGAGGTATGACCACAGGCATGTAATAGAATGTAAAAACCTATGACAGCTACCAACCATGTCACCCAGCACCTACTGAATCACATTAAGACCAACACAACACTAACCCAAATCAGCTCTGGGCAATTACCCATGTATATCCAAATATATCATGCACTATAGGGATGGAACTGTAGGGAAAAGCAGACAGTGGTGCATAAATGTCCACCCACAACCATTTAACCACAGTCACAGCAACATACCAGTATCCCAAATGAACTCTAGCGTAGAATGACTGTTTGAACAAACACATCCTATTTTGCAGTCACAAACTACACTGACATATACTGGCCAAACTCACAGTGTACTGGGAATCATGAGGTGTTACAGGGCATTTCTCAGTCTGCCTCTACAAGCATACACACCTGATAGACCACCAGCAGCCATAGCAGCATGCACAGTCAGCTAGAAAAAGGATCTGTGACACTCAAATCTGCTATTCTCCCTACTCGACCAAACATCTACACACAACACTGATACGCAATCTTGGCAGTCACTTCACAATGGCCATACATACATAACTTACATATGTAAAGATTTCCACAGAATGTCCAGGGTGTGAGACCATATTCATGGCCACTGCTGCATACCACTTCCACGAGTCTGTTAAGTCAATGGGATGATACCTTAAGTGCAGTCACTAAATAGTGATATCACATACCTCTGACCCTCTTACTGCAAGACATCTGGACAAAACATGGCATACTTGGGGACAGTGGGATGGAAAGAGGAACATATCTCACATAATGGTGTTACAAACTGAAAAAGTTGCCAGTGTCACAGACTTTGTTGTAACATAACATCCCTGAAGGATATGATGTCTGAAACATCAATGGATGTCAACAGTTACTGAGTAGAATCCTCACATTACTCTACTGCTTCCACAAAAACAGACATTAGCTGAGGAACAGACCAAACATAACAGACAAATCCCTGGGCAGTCTGTGGACATCAGGACCGCTGAGAGATATGTCAGAGACATATCACTGTCAGACATCAGGTCACGCAGAAAATGCATGTCCAGGTGAACCCTGTTAAACTAGCAACACTCTGTGTTTATAACAGCACTACTGACTTACAATCTGTACTCAAGTCTGGAGATTTGTTCCCCATGTTGTTGGGCTGTCCCCACATGTCCTCTCCTGAGAGGTATTCTCACCTACTGTCTGTGAACTGTAGCCCCCATACCTCCATAATGTCCTCCCCACAGACAAGGAAAAGGGGCAAGGCACACAGGAAGGCCATAATTATTGCACTGTGTTGCTATGGCATTGGCAAATAGAAAGACAACACAGCTGCTCTGGATGCAAATAGCAAGTGGAAGACATCGATTGGTGTACCACCATCACCTGCTCATGAGCAGTACCTACAAAACGCAAGCTGCTGCTTATGCAACACAAGTCTCAACCCATCCACACAAAGACATACTGTGACTACACAAGCCTAACCATTTGCATTGCTGTGAGGGAACTCCTGATCACTATAACAGGTATGTCAATCATGTAAGCTTGTAATGGAATGCAGAAGGGGATGCAATGATGTCAAATGGGACATTAAACACTAGGCCGCAACAAGACCTGCTGGACTCACACACTGCTGTCCAGCACCTATGGCCATTTCCACTTGCCCTGCCTGCATTGACATGGAGCACATCTCTGGCCCATGAGTCACCCCAGTAAAGGTCAGCTCATGTATGACTACTAATGGAGTCTCTGTTGTGCAATACTGAGTGTGTCACTGGCCGGCCACCTACCTGGGATGTTGTAGTTATTCATATGTCACCTGTGAATGCTACTCTAATGCATATGCTTGTCTTACAAATGTAAGAGATGTACACAGGGTATGGGCATACTACATGACAGGTGCAGATGTGTGTATTGAACTGTATGTGATATATTGAGCTCATACCTGATAACTGTCCAGAGTTTTGCAGACTGACCACATGTCTGCCTCATATTTGTAGTCAATGCCTCAGGCAGTTATGTATTGTCTGGCACATCACTGACAACCCATTAAAGACTGAAGTCATAACAAATTAGCATACATTTCATTGTCAGATGTCATATCCTGCAGAGTACACCTGTGAATGTGACATTGTCTTTGCTGGCAATTAAGTGTGTTTCAGCTAGATTCATAAAGTGACACTATTTACTGGCCTTTGCCCACCACTGATGTGTGCCTTTGCACAGATGTCTTGCTTTAACAAGAGCTAGGTGTTTTACCATGAAACCCATGTCTTTAAGCTTTTTTGTCTATTCCTTCTAGCATGTCGAGGGATCAGTTGCTAGTGTCCTCTCCTGCTCAGCTGGTGAACCTGGGAATATTGAGGCAATGTTACAATTGCCTCATGTGCACAGACATCCCTCTCCTCCTCCCACAAAACACAAATACATGCGAAAGATGCAACTAAACGGCCAAACTGGAGGCTGAGCTCTCTCAACATAGGACTGGCAAGACCAGACAGGAGGAGAAGGTTACCACACACACTATAGACCCAGTCTCACATAGTACCATCACAACCTCAAATCATACACATAAACACACAAAGACATACTCGGAGGCCCTGATCAAAAATCTACCAAAACAGCAGAGGCCACCAAAGCAGACACCCAAACAACTACCACCTCAAACACAACACCTGCAACACATAGACCTCACAGTCAGAGTGTCAAACAGTCACAGCCCTTAAGGCCAAACACAATGCCAGACACACTAGTCATTGGTGACTCCATAGTCAAACACACTGACATCCCGCTCACCAGACTAAGTAAGGAGAAGGTCACAGTAAGCTGCCTGTCGGGCGCTAGAATCTGCCACATAACGCAAGCACTCAGGTCTCTCAACAGCAGGTACAAGTACGACTCAGTCATTGTCCACGCTGGTGTGAACGACCTGAGATGTACCTCCTTGGACTACATGAAAAGAGACATTGAGGAGCTCTCTGATTATGTAGCCCAGGCAGGTATGACCCTGACCTTGAGCAGTATCCTACCTTCACCAAGAATGATGCCACAATACAGAGATAAGATGATCAGCTTTAACAATTGGCTTAAACTCTGGTGTCATTCAAAGGGGATCCAATGTCTGTCTGCCTGGGATGACATGCTGGACAAGCCACGCTGCTTCAAGGGACGGCTTGCACCTGTCACCCTGGGATTCGGATATTGGCAAAGGCTCTTGCCACCCCATAGTGCCTTTTTTAGGCAAGGCTCAAATTCTAAACCTACCACCCTAGAACACAAAAAAGGAAAAAAACTAAGGGTAATGCTGCTCACTGCCAGAAGTCTCAATCTCAAAATGCACGCACTCGAGGCCCTTCTCAGTATGGAGAACATCGATGTCTGTGCTGTGACAGAAACCTGGTTCAAGGCTCCTGAGAGCACCCCAGCACTATCAGGTTTTACCTCATATCATGCGTTCCGGCCCCAAAATCCAGACAATACCAAGAAAGGAGGGGGGGGGGTATCCATATTCATCAAGGACACCCACACCTCAAGATTGGTGGCAATGCACGATGCATCGGAGACCTTCCAGGTGCAACTAACCATAGGCAAGACTGCTCTGCAATTTGTAGCATGTTACAGGCCACCCTCACAAACTCAGGAACCTCACATGGCTTTCCTGAAAACACTGGAGGGGATAAATGTATATCCAAACACCATCATACTAGGTGACTTCAATTACCCTAATATAGACTGGGAACACTACTCAAGCCCAAACACCCTAGCCCAAAAGTTCCTGGAATTCATAAACTCAAATGCCATGGAACAACTAGTCACCATCCCCACAAGAGGAGAAAACATACTTGATCTCATCATCACGAACATGGGAGCACAATGTTCAACACCGGAAGTATACCCCTCACTGGTGAGATCAGATCACAAACTAATCTCACTGGAGGTCCTCATCCCACCCCAACCTGAAATAAAAAGACCACAGTAAAGAACTTCTCGAAAGCCGACTTCACACTTCTAAAGACTAGTGTGGTCAACTTTAAGGCCCCCGAGCCGGCGGAAAACACTACTCAAGCCGCTGAATCACTTACAAATGCCTTCTACCAGCACCTGCAGGACTGCATGGATAAGGCAATCCCAAGCAAAACAAAGACTCTTTTTACCAAAGGCAAGCGTCCAGTCTGGTGGACCCCAGCCATAAACAAACTCTACAACAAAAGGAGGAAGCTACTACAAGATAGAGCAAAATCCTTAAAAGGTAAGACACCTTTGATCACTATAAGTAAAAAATTAAGAGCTCTCATAAAATCATCCAAAGCAAATTTCGAGAGAAAAATAGCCAAAGACTCAAAAGACAATCATAAGGCCTTCTTTAGCTATGTTAGAAACCTGGGAGGAAACTCCCAGATATGCTCTGAACTAGTTCAAAATGATGTGAAGATTACTGATCCTACAGACATTGCCAACATACTGGCTGACAGGTTCAGTGCAATCTTCTCCCCCCCCTCCCCCCCAAAAGGAGAGATATCTATACCAAACGATTGTTGCCCCCCAAACATCTCTAACGCCCAGGTGAGAACTGCTCTCTCCAAGGCAAAAACACAGCATCCATGGGACCTGATGGTGTCCCCGGCTGTGTGCTCCACGAACTCAATGAGGAATTAAACCCACAGTTAGGACAGATGTTTAATCGTAGTCTCACCTCTGGATATGTACCCAGGGAGTGGCGCACAGCGACTGTGGTCCCACTTCACAAAGGCGGTGCCTCCACCGACCCTGGAAATTACCGGCCCATTAGCTTGACAAGCCTTATCTGCAAAGCCATGGAGAGGATCATAATGGATCTCATAAATAAAGACATAGGGAATTTGCAGACTTTGGATCCAACCCAGTTTGGCTTTGTCAAATGCAGATCATGCCTTTTAAACTTGGTTGACTTTTTCGAAACAGTCACCAAGGCCATTGATGAGGGAAAGGCAGTCCATACAGCCTACCTCGATCTAGCAAAGGCCTTCGATACAATACCCCACTCGGGTATCATTGAAAAATTCATCAGCTTAAATGTTAACCCATACATCACAAGATGGGTTGCAAACTGGCTGAGTGACAGAACCCATAGGGTCAGAGTTGCTGGCGCCATGTCAGACTCAAAGCCTGTCACAAGTGGTGTCCCACAGGGCTCAGTCCTGGGCCCACTCTTGTTTGGCATCTACTTTTCCGAAGTACAAGCAAACACAGGAGGGTTATGGCTGACAAAGTTTGCAGATGACTGCAAACTGGGTGCCGTAGTCGAAAACACATCTGACAAAGATATCCTTCAGAAGGGTCTCACAGAAATGGATAACTGGTGCCAGAGCCATGGCCTAAAGTTAAATGCCAAGAAATGCATAGTCATACCCTTCAGGAAAAACAAGGTTACCCCTAGCTACCATATAGGTGGCAATCCACTGAGCAAAGAAGAAGTTATCAGGGACCTGGGGACCCAGGTTGACAGTAGCCTGTCATTCGACACCCATATTGCTAAAGTAGTTAGGAAGACCTTCTACATTGCCCACCTTATCATAAAGGGATTCACATCTAGATCAAGGGAGGTCATAGTCTCCCTATACTCATCACTCATCAGACCAATGATTGAGTACAATGCCCCATTCGGAATGTATCTGACCCGACACTTGCAGCAGCTGGAGAGGCCGCAAAAGTTCCTCACCAAAAGGATAAAGGGTCTCAAAAATCTGACTTATGCTGCCCAACTGAAAGAACTCCAGCTCTATTCAGTCGCTTACCGCTTGCTCAGAGGTGACCTGATCCTGACATACAAGGCCATGTCAAACCCAGATTTGATGAACATGCTTCACCTCAAAAAATCTAGATCCAGCAGAGCCACAAGGGCGGGAGACTTAAACCTCGACACGGCTATTAATAGGACGTGCTGGAGGGATAGATTCATCTCCCAAAGACTCCCTATGCTGTGGAACAAAATCCGGGTATATGTGAGGCAGAGCACCTCGCTGGCCTTGTTCAAGAGAAATCTTGACCAATGGATGGGAGATCGCAGATATACCCCAGGGATTACCTCAGTGTCACTGCTCGACAGAGGCACAGCAAAACAATGGGCATAGTTCCCCAAACTAAAGGGGAGGCGTAAGCCACAAAACTATGGGCTAGGCTTATAAATGCCCTCGGGCAGATAGCCTAGTATGAACCTATGAACCTATGAACCTAATGCAAGTCTACCTTGTTCTGTAGGATGCTGACATTTGTGCAGTCACTGACATCTGCTTTCTAGCTATGGAGAGCATACCAAACTTGCCAGGTCACTCATCCCATTATACATTTAGACCACAAATGGAGGTCCGCAAAACCACAGGAGGTGGACTGTTGAACATTAGCATACACATACACACCTCCAGGCTGGCCAAACAGTACGATGCACAGGTGACATCCCAAGTGCAGTTAATAGTTGACAAAACACCTACTCAAATCATAGCTAGCTACAGGCCTCCAACCATGATTATGGACACCCACCACACCTATTAGGACTTGCTGGAATCTGTCAGGATTCAATCATCTACCCTGCTATTGGGTGACTTCAAATACCCAACCATAGTGTGCCTGACCTATGCCACCTGAACATGAATGCTCATAGATTCCTCGGCTTTGTCAATGGCAATGCAGTCGATCAACTGGTCAACACTTGTATGGCAGGTGTGAATCTCATGTACCTGGTCCTAACCAACATGAGTAGCCACTGTGGCACTCCTACAGTGCCATCCTCCTTGGTAATATCTGACCCCATAGCCATCACTGTTCAGGTCACCATCTCCCCTGCCCCCCCCTTTATACTGTCAAACAGAATGAACTGTACACAAATGACTATAAATCCCCTCAGAGCAGGTAGAAGTAGCTGTACAGCCAATGTCTCATTTGTTGGAACTAGCAGCAGTGCCCAGGCCAAAACCACAATACTATGTGGGCACCTACATAGCTGTATGGACTTAGCAGTACCTGACAGGACAACATCATCTACCTCAAGGTAGGGTAAACACCTGTGGTGGACAGCAGCAATACATAAATACCATAATAGGTGAAACAATTGCTGGATGGGCTAAGAAGGAACAGGTGTCTCTTTGGAAGCAATGTTACCTTGGTCTGCACAAGCAAATAAGGGCACAGGTGATGAACCCTAAGTCTGTCTTTGAGTGAAAATCAGACACATCCACCAAGGCAAATCACTAGGCCTTCCACACATGTCTGCAATTCCAGGGGCAACACACAAATCTGTTCTGTGGTGGTAGTTAGTAACACTACATATACATATGGCATAGACATAGGCAACAGGCTGCAGACAAGTGACGTGTAAACACCACTCCTCTGTCCCCCCAGTAGTACACATGTGCATGCACAGCACCTGCCCCCCTTTCCTTATCACCAGGAAGCAGGTCCGTAATTCCCTATCAAAGGCAACACACAAAGATCTCAATAGGCATGATATCATCCCTGGCTGCATCCCATATGAGCACAGGCATGGGCTGTCAGATCCATTCTGCACTGTAATCAATGCAAAATCTGTATGCTGTGCTACTAAGCACCATATCTGTCTATGTATGTGAGCCAGACATCTGGAAAAAAAACATGAGTACTTGGGTGACAAAGGCCTAAATATACAGACCATTGTAACTACTGGTCTTACAAACCTGGAAGGGTGAAGCAATGACAGATTTTGCATTAGCATGCAATCCATCATTATTTTCTGACTTTAGACTTTCGTGGTTTGCCATTAATTTGCCAGACCACCACTATTTTGGAATAAAGACACCACAAATATGATGCAAACCTTTCTACATTCTGCAAAATGTCTGTACAGATGGGAGGTATGGTAGGCACTGTTTAGGTTACTCCAACCTGTGTGCTGTTCATATGTGTGGCCCCTTGTACATGACCTGTCCAGTTTCCCAGCAGTAATGGATATTGACATCTGGACAGTGTGTACAACTCCCACCGTAGGTGTAGCTGACATGCAAAATAGTTGGCACTGCAGTTCGTGGAACATCCACACACATATGCATAGCTCATTGACCCCTGCATATTGTGGACATGCAACAAGTTATCATGTTGATTAGGACAGACCTGGCAATGTGTGCTCTGCTGCTATTACCCTACAAACTTACATGTTACTGCATTTCTATGGGAATATGGGTGTGGGGACACACTTGTCAGTGGTACACATTTGCACAGACTGTGCTGATATTGGCTTTACGTTTTGGTTCCATTTAGCATAGTATTGTGCCCTGTCTTGTAGAACAGAAGCATATCACCAGAGACCACAGGTTAGATTGTAATGGCATACAATTGAGTTTCAGACTTCTTACCCTGCAGAGTCTTACTGCAAATGCAAGGCCTGCTGTGATATCACTGTGTAAGTCTGTAGAGGGGTATTCCATCATTGTTGCAATTTGTGGGCCTTTGCCAGACATTCCTTTATGGTTTTCTATGGCTGACATGCTGTGTGAGTTTGAGGGGTGATTATGGGATCCCCACAGTGACATCCATGCATATGACCAATGACTCTCCCTTAGTTCACCTCCCACATATACTGTAGTGGGATTTATCACCTTGGATAATACTGTATAGCATGGGGGAGCCAGTATTGGTCAGACATTTCTTGGTGTCCTACATAGCTGTCAGTTATCTGCTGCTACTCCAGTAGGCCACCCCATTCCCTTGCATGCATGCAGTGATACCATAGATATGCTACCAGAACATACTAATCCATTCATTTATTGTTTAGAAGACTGACTTACCGTGTGCCTGCAGCAGTGGTGGGGATGGTGGGTGAGGGCTGACTCTGTTGGATGCTCACAGTACACTGCCTATACAGGGTAAGCTACAGGTAGTGTGATGTGTGTGGCATCCATTTTACTGTGTGTGCGAGTCAGAGAGAGGTCTTAGTCCCTGGGTCCCTACAGTGTCAGTGTGTGTGCTATGCTTTGCCTCTTTGCCAAGGCCTGAGCATACTGAGCACACCTCCATCTGCCTACAGAAGCAGGCTCAGGAGCTTCCTTCTCTGAGTCCTTCGATACATGTGGGGACCTTGGCAATGGTGAGGGTCTGTGTGGGCCTTCCCTGTGCTGCTCCTGCTGCAGCTGTTTCTGCAGGATCATATTGTGTAGCATGGCGCATACTATGAACATGTGTACATGTGGCTGGAGAGTACTGCAAGGCTCCACCAGATATATCAAGGCAGTGGAAACATGACGTGGGCATCCCAAATATATGCTCTATAATGATCCTGGTTTGTGCTTGTGCCTCATTATGGAGTTCTTGAGTGGGTATGTGTGCATTTCTGATGGGTGTCATCATCCACGGCTCCAGTGCATAGCCACCATCCTCCACCAGATTGTGACATGGGGTGTCCCCACTTGCAAACGCCTGGCACAGCTGTGATGAATGCCAGATGTGGGAGCCGTGATAGCTTCCAGGGCTGCCAGTACACACATTCATGATAATGCCCTGGGCGTTGCACATGACCTGACAGTTGATGGAGGGGAAGCCCTTGTGGTTTATGTAGACCCTACCCTGTTCACCGGGTGGTGCTTTGATGTGGATGTACATGCAGTCTATTGCATCCAGTACCTCTGGGTATTCTGCTACACAGTGGAAGAGAAGCACATTGCTGGTCCTCGCCTCACGGGTGTTGGGGAAGTAAACGTGCACACCGATATGTGGTAGGATGGCATCCAGGAACTGGTGGAATACCCTGGCTGCAGATGCCTGTGAGACCCCCATGATGTCCCCAGTAGGTCTTTGGAAAGTACCTCTAGCTAATATTCTTAAGACTACACACATACCTTGGTATCTGCTGGGATTGGTTCTTATCTGTTGGCTCTGTGTCTGAGTTGAGACTGGCACAGCTCAGTGATTTGCTGCAGTATGTCTCTGTCCACTGTGTAGCACTGTACTATCTCCAGATCATGTAGCCCCTGGTAAGTTACCCTGGCTCTGAACACTCTTCTCCTTTTCCTCCTTGGTCTGTGGCAGTTATCAGCATTATCCTCCTCACCACCCTCAGCCTCTAGCATATACTGATGGATCAAAGCAATGGCAGCCCCTAACATGTTTTCGGTTAAAATTCTCCCACATGTGTACACCAATGGTGCAGAGTTTGTGGGAAAAATAGACTGTAAGGTGTTTGCATAATGTATACTGTTGTGCTGCAGATGCCGCCTGTATGATTGGCTGACTATGATGCATTTCACCTGTCAGCTATGTTATTTGTACTTGATTACTAGCATTCTGCTATTTCTCTTTTCTTTTCCTTTTTTCCCTTCCCATTTCCGCCCCTTTTAATCCCCGAGGCACATCGCACAAACCCAGTACCCAAATGTAAACAGTCCTGCTATTTCATGGGGGTTTTTTTTGTTTGTTTGTTTTAGACCCGGTGCCCACTGTGCAAACCCATTTAGCTAAGATAAACAATGAGACATAGCCCTCCCCTGGACACAAACACACTTTTCATTTCACGGAATAAGTCAATACAGCCTCAGACATGCCCCCCTTGCTTGGCTGTGCTTAGATAAGCTCAAATGTGAGCCATGGAGCTCCAGAGTGCTTACACCAAGCATGACACCCCTCCTTTTCATGTAAGTTGCTTCTCCTGCTTACACCACTGCCTTATAACTCCTATATGGTTAGGAGCAGTTTGGCACATGTCTTCTTTTAGTGATTCAGTATATTTCCTCATTAGTATACCCCACTGCCATAATCCCTAATTACAACACTATACCAGAGCCTTTTCCCTTTGCAAGCACTGTTCACTGCTGTTGTTTTGATTTTGCATGCCATAGACTATAACAGCAAAATGCAGATTTCACTTAAAATTGCCTTATCACATTTTTTTATGCAATTCAGACAATTCCCTAATGCTCCTTTTGCATTTTTTTATTAATCTCTGAGATATACTCATTGCAGGTATGTTTACTTTTTGTCAGGTCTTAATGTTTTGGCTTAGTTTCCAACCTGGTCCAAATTTGCATACCTTAAAGCCATTTATCAACTTCAGGCCCTGCCCTTTCCTTTCCTTAGGAGGTTGCATCCCCTGCCGGCCTGTCTATTCCAGGGCTGCTGATTTTTCAGTCCTTCATCAACTTTCGAGTCACCCACAGCTCTCCTTGCTGATTGCTTTCTTTAATTAAAATTTAAAATATTATGGTGGGATCCTCTTCAGCTATATCTGAAAGTTATATGTTAAGACACTGAAGTAATGATTCAACAACACTGAGCTATAGGAAAACAATTTCATGAAATTGACAAACTTTGAACATAAATTCCATCAACAACTTAATGGAAATGTGACTGTCAGAAGAAAACATGCACCAGATGTTCATATAAAAAAGAAAACATAAGCACCATTTTATATTTACTGCAAATGACTTCAGAAAGTGAAATGTACAGTACCTTGACCTATTTTCCATGATATATTAAACATTACACTTTTGATTATCAATATGTTTCATAGATGTAATACTCATGACAGACTCCATTCTAAATTTCAGATCTTTGACATGATTCCATCCTTTCATTTTCCTAACGTGATCCATCCCAAATCTGAAAAATGAAACCTCCAAAAATTATTGCAGCTCATGAAACCCAACCTCCACATAATTTTGTGTAACAGGCAAACTGAATGCTTTTAAATCATTAACCGTCCAAAAACTGAAGGGAAATTGAAGAAAATGAGCGATTCACATCATTGTAAATTGTTTGTTTGTGAGTTGTGCTAAATACGTAGTATTCTTCAGAAAAGTAGAAGGAAACTCAGGAAAGCAAGCCTTTAAATCAAAATATGGGAACTGTACATCTTCACCCTGATAAAAAGCCTGGCACATAAAATGTTTTGTAAATGTCTAAAAAGCTACCAATATCTCTTTCAACACTGGTAACCTGCATTGCTTAATCCTCTTCCAGATAAATTGCATTAAATGAAAAAAAAAAAAGCAGCCTTAGTTGTAGCCATGAAAACATTAAGCCAAATATTTTCTATAGCAGCTGGTTCAAAAGGACAAAACATGAAACTGGGTCTAACATTTGACTCACATGAATTAAACTTATTTAATAAAAGACTTTAGAAAACGTCATACGCTCACAATGATTATTGACATAAAAGAATAAAAGATTAAAACATGCAATTAATAGAACCATATGCAGTTAAATACGCAAGTGTAGAATACAGAATGTAGCTGAGAGTACACCATACATTTTGTAAGAAAGGTGCCATCTGCCATTCACAGTGTATGACAATATATGAGGATAAGTTGACAGATTTTAATTTATTTACATTACATAAACTCATCACCACTGACCATGTAGTATTATCCAGTTCATCAATACTCAGGACATAAAATGCTCTTCTATTATGAAAACAAAATGTTGTCTGTGATATATATAAACATGTTTATTGCAATTTAGTTTATTTTAATTTTATTTTTATAACATATTGTACACTTTTACAGAATTCTGCCTTTTTATATTGCACTGAACAGTATGATCAGCTGGCATGCTGTTTGATCATACAGCTGTGTCTATCTTTTTGCTGTATGATTCAGAGTCTGATGAAGTCCTTTATGTGTTTTGGATAGAAGTACTTAATCTAATAAATTCATTCTCTGGTTGGACTCACACACATTTATGTTTTTAAAAGTTTTGCTTTCATTTGGACAAGAGTTTCTAAGTGGATCCTTGGTTTGTTAATACTCAGAACAGAGGCAATATCACCTTGCACAACTTTCTCTTCCTGTCAACTTATTGCACAGATGCTTTCCTGGTTGATAGCTCAGTGAGTGACTCATATGACTCGCTGGCAATGACCTTATATATGACATGATATGGAAGTTCTCTAGAAAGTTCAGTACCTCACCTCACTTCATACATGACATCATTTTTTTAAACAACATCTGGGCTGGGAGGATTGTTTATTTATTTATTTATGTATTTATTTATTGACATTTGCTAACTGGGTTTGTCCAACTGGGCTTGTGGCCCATTTTCAGTTGAGACCCGAGGAGAAAAGCTCCAGTAATACATTTTAAAACAAGTACAATTTTAAACAATATTGATATAATAGCAGTTATAGCAAAACGATTCACATATGTTGGGATACATGCATAAAGTTAAAGTTGCATTAAAAAGATGCTAAGTAACAATTTTACATTGATTGTGCAAATGCATTGTAGACACATTGGAGAGAGAGGTGTAATGAGGTACTAAGTATGGTCCTTTTGAGAGTACATAAAGGGAAGGAAGCCTAGGTAGGGTCATGGCAAGGGCAGGTTCTGGAATTGAGAAAATAAGCTTTTAGTTCATTTTTAAAGTGTGAGGTGTAGGAGATTGAATGTAAGTCAAGGGGAAGTTTGTTCCAAGCATGGGAAAGGGAGTGTTTGTAGAGTAGTTTGCCTACTGACCTTTTTGGGTGGTAGATATCAACTAATTGTTGGTTAGCAGTACAGAGGGTCCGGGATGGGATGTAGATGGAGACTAAGGAAGATAGAGATGGACAGAAGGAAGGTTTATAAAGAATAGAGTGCAGCATATGAAATTGATAAGATAGCAGAAACTGGGGAAGTTCAAGCCATTGAAGAGAGTTTAAAGAAATGCAGGGGTGTGAGTTGTATGGGGAGTTAGTAATGAATCTGGCTATTTTATGGTAAGTCTGTTGCAGTTTGTTTAGAGTGGAGGTCTGGATATTGGTAAGAACTGGGGTGGCGTATAAGATGGAGGGGAGGAGGAGTGCCTGGCCCAGGGTAAGTCTAAATTCAGGGGTTAGGAATTTTTTGTTCCGATATAGCAGACCTAATTTCCGGTTTGTTTTTTTTTATACATTGGAGTATGTGTAGGTTGAACTTGAGTTCATCATCGATAATGACCCCTAGGAGTTTTGTGTGGGTGTCTGGTTGGAGATTTGTATTGTTAGAAGATGTAATAAAAAAGGAGGTTTTGTGATGAGAAAGAGAACGAGGAAGGAAAAGTAGGAGTTTGGTCTTTTTGGGATTTAGGATCAATAGGTTGTGAGAGAGCCATTGTTCAGTGGATAGTAGGGACTGTTGGGTCAGGGAGTGTAGTTCAGGAATGTTATTTGAGATGAATATAAGTGTGGAGTCGTCGGCATACTGAATAAGGGAGGATTCTTTGCATGAGGTGTAAAGATCATTGGTGAAGATGTTAAACAAAAGGGGTCCCAAGATGGAACCTTGGGGAACACCAGTGGAGATGGGAAGGAAAGGTGAGGAGGATGAGAGCCATTTGACAGACTGTTCCCTGCCAGATAGGTAACTATTAAACCAGGCAAGTGCAGAAAGGAATAGGTGGAAATTTGTGAGCTTAGATAGTAGTTGAGGATGAGAGACAGTATCGAAGGCTTTGGAGAGATCTAGGAAAAGACAGGAAATGAGTTTATTGTTGTCTAGGGCCACTGCAATGATATGGGTGAAGGAGAGGGGGGCAGTGGTGGTGCTGTGGTGAGGACAAAATCCATGTTGGGTAGGGGTAAGTCAGTGGTGTGTGAGGGAGGTGATTGAGAAGCTGTGAGTGAATACATTTTTCTAATATCTTGGAGGGGGGGACAGAATGGCAATGGGTCGGTAGTTTGAGGGGTCAGTGGAGTTTCCACCTTTATGAAGAGGGATGGTGAAGAAAGATTTCCAAAGAGTGGGGATAGTTGATTCCAGAAGAGATCGATTAATTATTATAGATACAGGATAGGCAATTGAGTCAGCAGCAAGTTTGAGGAATGTAGGAGATAGATTGTCAGTGGAAGGAGAGCAAGGTTTTAGCTTGAGTAGTAGAGATTTGATGTAAGTAATGGGAACTGGCTCAAAAGAAAACAAAGTTGTGTTAGTGGGACTTGGATAGGTGGGTGTTGAAGTAAAGTTTGGCTTAGAGGTTACCAGATTTTGGATGGAAGAGATAAAGTGTTTATTCAGGAGGGTAGCTGTTTCCTGAGAGGAAGAGTTAGGGTATGGGGAGGGATTAGAGGGCTTTCCAGGATAGAGGATGTTGTTGAGAGGTGACCAAAATTTTTGAGGATTGGATTTGTTGTTAAGCTGAGCAGAGCTATAGTATAACTTTTTGTCATTAGTTGTATGTTTTTTTGCAAGGTTCCTCGGTTGCCTGTATTTTTGAAGAAAAGGTGGTTGTTTAGTTTTAGTACAGGTTTTCCAAGCATGATCTCTTTGTTTTATAAGGGACCTAGTCTTTTTGGAGAGCCAGGGAGCATGGCTTGATTTTACTCTGATCTTCCTAGAGGGAGCTAAGGAGTTTAGAGTATTCATGAAGATGCTATTGAAAGTGCTTACAGCATTGTTTAGGGGGAGGTGTTTTAGAATGGACCAATCTATGTTGTGGAGAATGGAGTTAAATTGGGATGAATTGAAAGTCGATAGTTTTCGACAGTCTTTGATAAGGTGGGGTTCAGGAATATGGGAGTAGTGTCTTAAGATGGTGGTAGGGAGATGATCACTGAGGGAGTCAGTTAAGGTGGTGGGATTGTGGTATTGGTGGGGGGAATTGGTAAGGATCCAGTCTATTGAAATGATTAAAGATGTATATCAGCTCCAAATCAGTGAATGACAACTTTGTTATGGTTCTTTTGCAACATTTTGCAGTTATTTTATACCTGCATCCTCAGTACCAACTAGCATTAATTTCTTTCATCGAAATAAGACATGTAGCTAATCACCACAAGCATGGATATTTTCTTTTGGCCAAATATACTAGAACAATAGCAGGATAGCCCCCTATATCAAATTAAGTTCTTGAGTCATGTTATTCACGTTATGTAGATACATTATAACTTCCTTAAATAAGACTGCACATCTAAACAGAAACTATTACAAGTTGCACATATAGGTGGATTCACCTCAAAACTCCAAAACTTATTTATGCTAACAGAAATATCACACAGTTACATTGTTAAACAGACTTACTTACAGAGTGATTCAATGAAAGTATATAGTCAACTGTTTAAGTGCTTAATTAAACAATATTTGATGGACCAATCACTTTGGATTTGTTTTGATTAAACTAATATCAGACATAAAGAATGTGTCCCAGATCTGAACACTGATATAAAATGAGGGGAAGGGAACTCTTTCTTTTACCTAATTATAAGCAGCATAGGAGGTCCCCTCCTTATGACATCACATATTATCATCCCCTTAGTCAATCGTTAGATTTACTTGTTTTCTCTTGCTCGCTTGCCCATCACCTGTGTTTGCACCAATTGAATCCATCGTATGTATCTCTCACTAGTCCAAGTAACTTTGTCCTCACCTGGGTCAATCTCCAAAGTATTATTCACCAGATTCTGGCTTAATATGTTTGGGCTCTACAATGTAGAGAGATATTACCTTCACCTTGAGAGGCAGAAAGAAAATGTTAGGTTTCATCAGCTATTATCCACGACTACACTGTTGTAAAAGAAAAAAAAAAACTTTCTTTCCATCCTTTACATGGATAGTCACTTTTTCTTCAGTGTCCTTCACATTTTAAAGGTTCAATACACTGCTGGTATACATTAGAGCTCTAACTTAAAGTCTGCGTTATCTGATATTCACATGACCAAAAACAGATCTGTTACTGTTCCCTAAAAAAATAAGAGGATACTGATATTATCATACTGAAAATTCCGTACCAATAATGCCAAATTTTCCTATTCCAATTTTAGGTAATACTCCTCACACTAGTAGCATTCCCACCCAAACTATTCCTAAGCCAGCCCCTGGTCTCCATTTACATCATAGCAACATACAAGGCATTTATAGTAAACCACATGAGCTGCATGCCTGGATGCCCATTCACTCCCCAGATGTCCTCATAATCACTGAAATGTGGATGTGATATGATGTAAAAAATGAGGAAATACTATCTCCTGGGTATAGTATTATAAGACAAGATAGGGCCAGAAAAATAAAAGCTGCTGGAGAGGCAATACTACTATTCCAGTGCTTTATAATTCTGAAATTTTGATAATACTACTCAAACTAAATAAACACAAAAATAACCACCGTATGAATCTACATACCCCCAGGTAGGTACAATAAATGAAGACATCCCATTTTGGATTTCTGCTAAAATACTGTATAGAGTCATCATATAAAGTGATACTAACAGTAACTGGCAAACAATAAACTCTGACAGTCCAACTAAAGTCCAACACTACAACTAACAATATTCAGTTTTATAAATCCAACCAACTAATCACTACTCCCACTACATTTATACAAGCATACTCCCAGACAGTCCAGCTTGGACTACATACTAGTATCCTCTCCTGATAAAAAATGTTGCTGTGGCACTCTTCCAGATAGTCTACGTGATCATCTACCTATCAGTTAGCAGTAGAAACCAAAGCAGTAACCCTATAACTCTCCACTATACCTTGGGTAGAAAATATCTACCTTTGATAAACTTTCATAAACACACATAATTAATGCAAATGGGAATAATTTAGGACTCTCCCTTTAGATGATGCTGTTATCACAATTTAAGACAGAGAGAGACTCCTTCACTTCGAGAGAGAGAGAGAGAGAGAGAGAGCTGCATGGCTAGAGAGAGAGAAAAAAATCTAACAGAGACTGTACAGAGAGAGAGAGAGAGAGAGAGAGAGAGAGAGAGAGAGAGAGAGAGAGAGAGAGAGAGAGCAATGAAAACCATGTATAAAATGCATAAAAACCTACAAGCTTGCAGACAACTCAGAAAAAAAACAAACTAAATATCTCATCACCAAAGATAAGAAAACCTGTTTCTGCACACTCCAAGTATTGTAATAACCCTAAACTCTTACGGACATCAGTTAATAAGCTGTTAAATCCCAAACAAGCCATAAACCCCAAACCAACTTGATAACATTGCCAATCAGTTTAATATCCACTTTAACACAGTCATATTTTTGACTGGTGAAACACCCAGTCAAAAAGGTATAGCTAATCCCCCCATACAATGACTTCTTGAACATTTCTCTCTTCAACGTGCTGCAACTGCCATGGCCAAGAAACTCATCAATAAACTAAAATGCACTATCGGATGTCTGAGACAATCTGCAGATAAATATCTTTATTAACAGCAGAAACTATTTCTTATTCCATATCAGTCCTGATAAATAGATCTTGGGCTGAACACACTGTTCTATGAATGAGTCAAAAGATTGCTCATTATACTCCTTCACAAAGGAAGCCCTTCCACTGAACTTTCTAGGTATACTATCACCTTTACCAAAAGTACTAGAGAAATGCATACACAAAAAATCAGATATCTGCTAGAAAATCAACTTCCCTCCCCTATTTAACACAGTTTTTGACTTGATTATAACACTACTACTGCTCCATTTAACTTCACTATAACCATAAATATAAATACACAAAGAGAGGAATCATGTTTCTTGAACCTATGCAAAGATTTTGATACAGTTCCACATCTGAAACTTCTCCAAAGACGTTCATCTCCTCTTCTGAACCTATATGACTATACTGTAGGGCACTGGCTGCATATACCAAGTGAACCTCAAAAGTCAAAATAAATCAAACAGCTTCTGGTTGAGAAAGAAAGTCTTCCTCTAACAGGGTCATTGAAATGACTATCCAGGACATGATGATCATCTTCTTCAAATCTGGGCATACTTCTACTTACACAACCTTTCTTTGAAATGGTTCCTGGGAAAAATGTTTGAACTATGAAGCCATACACCTTGGTTCTATGCATGTGCATTGCATTAACTAATACCCAGTATATAAAAGAATAAGAGTGATGTTAACAGATCAAATTCCTGGGTTTCATGGTGTATGCTCCTTTTATTCCAATTCTATGAATTCTTACTGTTTTTCAGTTTTTGTAGTTAGATCATTAAGCAGAGGCAATAACTCTGAATTATAAAAAGCAAATAACTTTGATTCAGTGAATGTAGTTGGTTTTCCCCCTTATCTCAGACTTTTTCTCCATGCCTCTGTTTTCTAGATCAACATTTTTTTCTCTTTCAACATATATATAGGTCCTTCTTCAGGTTGACTCTTTCCAATTTTGTATATCAAACTTCTCTGCTTGTTTGGAGGTAATAATGTGAAGAAGAACCAATTTGGAATTTAAGGAAGAAGTGCCTCTTGTTTTTGACCATCCTTGGAGCTCATTAGTTACTACATTGACACATTCAAGTATTTTTATCATTCTTTCTATCATTGTCGTTAATCAATCAATTAGCTTTTCCAGTTGGGTTTGTTCATGTATTTATCCTCCTCCTCCCTGTCATTCCTGGCCAATCCATTATATCTATTTCTTTGTGCTTTATTGTTTCCAGGTATGTCACGTATTTTCTCAAATGTTTGTTGTTTCAATTTCTTGAAAACTATTGTTTGATATCTTTGAATATTAAACCATGGACACAACTTATTTTTTTCTTGAAAGAATATAATTTCTTAATCCTTATTTTGTTTAAGCTATCTTTGGATCAAAAAGCTGGAAAATGTTATATGATTCACAACAAAGCAGCCAAATGATATGGCTTCTGGTGGTTGAGTCACCCTGACACCCATCATCATTCAACTGTTTTTCCCAGAGTTATTGCAGTAAAGATCTACACACACCCTCTTTGATGTCATACATTTGACCTCATTCTCTGTGTCCCACTTTAGACAACTAAAAATGTGGTAACCCCACCTTACAGCCATGTATTAATTTATAAGACACATATGGTTCATATGGGAGTACTAGGTAGTCAGTCTGAAGACCACTACACGCCTGTTCAATACCTCATATTCAGATGTTCCATCCAGAATCAAGGAAAGCAACACAAGAAATACTGAGGGAAATGTTGAGGGTGTCCATCCAATTATCTAGGTTTACTTTGGAGGTGGAAAGGATGCTGCTCTATTTAATGTGTAGGTGAGGGATATGTTGGGATATGAACCTATCATGTCAATGTGTTTTATTTATCTGTTGATGATGTTTAATTCCTTTAACTGGGATTTAAAGAACTGTTTATTTTATGATGGAATAGGAATTCAAAGATGGATGCCTCTTTCCTGGCTCAAAATATTACAAAGTGTTTCCCACAGAAGAATCTATAAAAAACAGAGTATATTGAGAACTGCCTGTCTGTCCTGACAACCAAGACTTTTGAGGAAACTGTTCTTTTCAGTTAGGAATCTTTGAAGTTTCTCAAATTGAGTGATATGTTTGGTAAAATACATGCTAAAATGAGCATTACATTCAATAATGGGTTTGAGGGGATATGAATAAAAATGGAATTAAGATCTCTTTGGATCTAGAGGAAATGCCTTTAGACATTAGATAAGCCAGACAGAAGGCTTTTTAAACTGCTATGGAAACATGGCAACCAAAAGTGTGTCAAACATATGTTGAAATGTCAAAAATATCAGTGTCAGAATGTTTTTTTTTGCAAGCAGGATTGTTTTAGACATAACTGTCAAAATTAATTTCTGTATTTATTCCTAAGTAAGCTAGACCAGAAAACAGATTTGTATTCCATGAGAAATGAGTTTAATACAAGACCTTCTATAGTTATGTAAAGAATATCCATGGCAATAGCCAGATTTGCACTGAGCTACTGTACAATGGTACCTCCTATACAGAGCCAACAGATATTGTAAATATACTGGCTGACAGAGTCAGTGCTAACTTTACCCCCCACACACACACAAAATGACCAATCACAATACCAGTAGATTGCCAGGCACCCAGTATTACTGCTGCACAGGTTAAAACAGCACTATCCAAGGCCAAGAATACAGCTTCTATTGGACCTGACAGTATCCCTGGCTGTATTCTACATGAACTACAGAGTGAACTGGCATCTCACCTGTGTGCCCTGTTCAATCACAGCTTCACCTCAGGCTTTGTTACTACTGAATGGCCCACTGCTACAGTCATCCCTCTCCACAAAGGAGGAGTGACTACAGACCCTGGGTACTATCGCCCCATTAGCCTGATGAGTCTGATATGCAAAGCTATGGAATGCATCATCATAGACCTAATAAACAAGGATATAGGGAATCTCCAAACTCTGGATCCTACACAGTTTGGTTTTGTGAAGGGTAGATCATGCCTGCTCAACTTGGTCGACTTCTTTGAGTCAGTCATCAGAGCTGAGGATGAAGGTAAGGTGGTTTGTACAGCCTACCTTGATCTGGCCAAAGCCTTTGATACCATTCCCCACTCCTCAGGAATCGTAGAAAAACTTACTAAACTAGGCATCAACCCCTATATCACTAGGTGGGTTGAAAACTGGCTCACAGATAGAACCCACAGTGTAAAAGTAGCTGACTCCAAGTAAGAATGCTGATCAGTCACGGGTGGAGTCTCACAGGGTTCGGTCCTGGGTCCTCTCCTGTTTGGTATCTACTTCTCAGATGTCCAGGCCAACACGAAGAGACTCTGGCTGACAAAGTTCACAGATGATTGCAAGTTGGGAGCTATTATTAACACCCCAAGTGATGCTGGCATTCTACAAAAAGGCCTTAATGAGACCAACCACTGGTGTCAGAACCATGGCCTTAAGCTCAATGCCAAAAAAATGTCTTTTCATCTCCTTTGGGAAAAACCTGGTTTCCTTGAATTACCACATAGATGGTAGTCCACTGAACACGGAAGCCATTATAAGAGATCTGGGAACACAGGTTGACAGCAACCTCTCATTTGACCACCACATTGCCACTGTGGTCATAAAGTCCTTCTATGTGGCACATCTCATTACTAAGGGTTTTGCATCCAGGAAGAAAGAGGTCATTGTCTCCCTCTATTCTTCCTTCATTAAGCCAATAATCGAGTACAATGTCCCATTTGGCATGTACCTCACTAGACACCTGCAACAACTGGAGAGGATGTAAAAGGGGATCCTAGGCCTTAAACACTTATCCTATATGGACAGACTCAAAAAATTCCAACTATTCTCTGTCTCATATTGTCTACTTAGAGGCAATCTCTGCTTGACTTACAAAGCCATGTCTGACCCAGCTCTGTTAGAAATGCTTCATCTAAAGAAATCCCAATCCCTCCACACCGCACGCTCCAGAGACCTCAACCTCATTACCACAATCAAAAGAACATGCTGGAGGGACAGGTTCATAACCCAGAGACTACTCATGCTATCGAATAGACTTCCCATACATGTCAAGCAGAGCAACTCACTGGCCCTCTTCAAGAGAAATCTTGATGAGTGAACAGGAAATAGAAAATTCACCCCAGGGATCACTCCAGTGGCTCTACTTGACAGACGCACTAGGAACTAAGGTTGGGTGGCATGATGCCAGGGTAATCCTATGGACTAGGCTTGTAAAGGCTCCAGGGTCATTAGCCTAGTACACACCTATGAACCTATGAACAGCTGTATGATGTAAGTAGCTCTGCTTTGTTATCAAATAATGGGATATTATGGAACATTGATTGCCTAGAAGAAGCAATTAGAAGCGCAAATAATGTGTATTTGCAGTTTGTCCTTGTATAAATTCTGCAATGATTACAGTGTTGTTGTATAAAGCAAACCTGCTGCATGGATAAGGTCATAGGAAACTGTTCAAAGATGAGAACATTCCAAAGTGTAACTAGCAGGTGCTGAACGATGAATCTATTATTCTACTATCAGGGATGTGAGTTATGATTAGAGAGTATTTTCCAGAATGTACCATGAGTGCTAGTCTATACCATGTTTCAAGTACTTAAGTCTGCTGTGTTAGAAATGTTTTAATTTCTTCTTCTTTTTTTTTAATTCAAAAAACGTTTTACTGCTTTTCCACAGTACATACAAACAAGATGAATTCTTGAAGGTTAAAATATTCTAAGAAAGATAAGGCACAATTCAATCCTGAAAAATGTACAATAATGCTAAAACCAAATAAACTATATACAATATATTCAATAAGTGCTACAAAGACAATTTAGTATAAACAAAATTATATTACGAAGTTTCTACAAGAGAGATCCATGAAATACTGACTTAAAAGATCTTTATTTGAAAATATGAGCAAATTTGTTAGAATAATCACTCTTTACCATCTTATTTTATTCTTTTAGAATGTGATCAAGAAGAAGTTTCCAATACTTCTGTCAGTAAGAGCATTTATTAATATTATTAATTATAAGTTTGTGAGAGGATACATATTTAATAGCCATGTTTCTAAATCTGTTTCAAGAGAATTTTGTGTGGTCTAGTCAATTCTGTTATGTAAAGTTTAACTAATGCAAAAAGAGCAATAAGGATATGTAATTGTTGCCTAAGTAATTTTAAATTATGTGTATGTTTACAAAACCATAAGATATGCAACTTTGGGCAATGGACATGTGCAGGATTCTGGTCAATTTAGGGTACCAAATAAATGTGAACAATTCCTTGATATTCTGGAAAAACTTAGGTGGGACAACATTATTAAATGGATTTAGTTTGGGTAGAATATTCATTTTACTTATTACTATTTTTGACAGGACTGATAATTTCAACTGTCTCCATCTCAGAATGTCATGTGAAATATCAGTCCACATTCTAAACAAATTATTTTGCATCATTGATTGACAGTTATGAAAGTTAGTCCTAGATATTTTAATGAGTATATTGTCTTGAAAGGAGAATTCGGGAAATAATTTTCTTTGTGATTTAAAGAGTTTATAGGAAAAATAGAAGCATGGTTAATTTGGTAATCTGAAACTTTTGAAAACTTATTTATTGATGAAAGAAGTTTATTCAAGTCCTTATTTGGAAGTTCAAAATAGATATTTAAATCACCAGCAAATGCAGACAGGGTTACCTTATTGTTGAATTTTTGGAATAGAATGAAATGTTTTTGGGAGATGTATATAAATAGGTTCATAGGTTCATAAGTAGGTACTGGACTATTGGCCCAAGGGCCTAAGTAAGCCTAGCCAACAAGGTTCCCTGGCTTACGCCACCCAAGAAAGATAATTTCTTGTGCCCTGTCGAGCAGAGCCACAGAAATGATCCCTGGGGTGTATTTCCTATTTCCCATCCACTCATCAAGATTTTTCTTGAAGAGTGCTAATGAGTAACTTTGCTTGACATAGATGGGTAGCTTGTTCCAGAGTATAGGAAGTCTCTGGGACAGGAATCTATCCCTCCAGCATGTCCTGTTTATTGTGGTGACACGGTTTAGGTCCCTAGAGCATGTAGCTCATAGGGATTGGGATTTTTCTTTAGGTGTAGCATGTCCAACAGATCTGGGTGTAACTTACCTTTATATGTTAGGCAGAGATCTCCTCAGAGTAGGCAATATGCTACAGAGTAAAACTAGAGTTTTTTGAGATGGTCAGTGTAGGGCATCTGTTTGAGGCCAGTGATCCTCTTTGTGAGGTACTTCTGTGGCCTTTCCAGCTGCTGCAGATGTCTTGTGAGGTACATTTCAAAAGGGGCATTGTACTCTATAATGGTTCTAATGAGTGCCGAGTAGAGGGAACAATGACCTCTTTTTTCCTGGATGAGAACCCTTTTGTGATGAGGTGTGCCACATAGAAAGATTTCCTGACTACTGTGGCAATGTGATTATCAAAGGAGAGACTACTATCCACCTGGGTCCCAAGGTCTTTTATCACACATTCTGCATTAAGTAGACTGCTGTTTATATGGTAGTTCATGGGTAAAGAGTTTTTACCAAAGGGAATGACAATGCACTTTTTGGCATTGAGCTTGAGTCCATGCCTCTGACACCAGGCATCTGTCTCAGTGAGGCCCTTTTGTAGGATGTCCACATCATTTGGGGACTCTACTATGGCTCCTAGTTTGCAGTCATCTGCGAACTTCATTAGCCAGAGGCCTTCTGTGTTAGCCTGTGCTTCAGAGAAGTAGATGCCAAACAGGAGAGGTCCCAGGACTGAACCCTGTGGAACTCCACTTGTCACTGGTTTGAAGTAAGATTTGGAGTCTGCAACTTTTTCAGTGTGGGTTCTGTCAGTGAGCCAGTTGGCAACCCATTTTGTGACGTAGGTATTTATACCTACTTTAGTGAGTTTAGCTATAATTCCAGAATGGGGGATGGTGTTGAAAGCCTTGGAGAGGTCAAGATAGGCTGTGTGAACCACCTTACACTCATCTATGGCTTTGGTGACTGCCTCAAAGAAGTCGATCAGGTTCAGAAGACGTGATCTGCCTTTCACAAACCCGAACTGGGTGGGGTCCAGAATTTGGAGGTTACCAATGTCTTTGTTTATGAGTTCCATGATGATACGTTCCATGGCCTTGCAGACCAGACTCGTCAGGCTAATGGGGTGATAGTTCCCAGGATCAGTGGTGGCTCCCCCTTTAGGGAGTGGGATAACTATTGCTGTGCAACATTCAGTGGGCACAAAGCCTGACATGAGACTATGATTGAAGATGGTGCATTGGTGGGGAGCCAGTTTGTTCTAAAGTTCATGTAAAACGCAGCCTGGGATGTTGTCCGGTCCCATGGATTCTGTGTTTCTGGTTTTAGAGAGCGCAGCTTTTACCTGCATAGATGTGATTACAGGGACTCTGCATTCTTCCTGTATAGATATGGGCCCTTTAGTGGTGAGAGGGGGTAAAGTTAGCAGTGAACCTATCTGCCAGGATATTGGCAATATCAGTTGGTTCTGTAATTTTCATGGCATTGTGCTGTAATTCAGAGAAGATCTGGGTGCTGCCATTGAGATTCTTGACATAGCTATAGAATGCTTTGTGGTTGCCCTTAGAATCAGTGGTGATTTTGTTTTTGTAGCTAGCTTTGGAGGATCTTATAAGGGATCTCAGCCTCTTACTGAGGCTGACCAGGGATCTCCTCCAATCATGAGATTTTACTCTCTTTTGCAACAGTATCTGCCTTCTGTTGTAGAGTTTGTTTATGGCAGGGGACCACCAGATTGGCTTCCTTTTTTGGAGGATAGCATCTTGGCTCTGTTTGGGTAGCATGATCCATGCACTCACGTAAGTGCTTATAGAGTTAATTTGTTTAGGAATCAGCAGTCATAACTGTATTGTCCATCTGCATGGCTGTCATGAAGTGCACCACTTCTGTCTTAAGAAGCATGAAGTTGCCTTTTGAAAATTTTTTTACCATGGTTTCTTTAATGGTGGGTGTGGAATGCAGATATATAGGGTGATTAACTTATAGTCGGATCTGATCAATGAGGAGTTGACTTCAGGTGTGGAACACCAGTCACTCATGTTGGTAATGACTAGGTCTAGGATATTGTTGCCCCTGCTGGGGGAGTGGATAAGTTGATCCAGGACATTGGAATTTATGGGGTTCTATATAAAAGTTGAACAAATAAGGATACAAAGGGCAACTCTGCTTTGTCCCATTTAAGATTTTGATAGGATTTGATAGTGGGACGTATGTGAATTATTATAAAGTATTTTTATCATCTTAATAAATTCTTTTGGAATATTATAATAAGATAGAGATAGAAATAAGAAATCTAAGTTAACTTTGTCAAATGGAATGCATACATCTAATACCGGGGCATATCTTGGATTTCTGTCATGTTTAGCAAGTTGAATCATAGAATCAGTTGTCAAGATATTGTCCCAAGTCTGTCTATTACTCATGAAACCAGACTGTTCAGAAGACATAATATGAGACAAAACTGATTCCAAGATGGCTGCCGACTAGTCTAGTCCTTACTCTCTGAGCTCCTCACAGCTATTTAACTTTTGTTTTTTTTTACAACTTTACATCAACCTTTTTCCTCAATTTTTTATACTAAAAGATTTTATAAATCTTTTTCTCTGATTTGGATTTTTTTCTTCTGGAATTATTATCCTGGGATTTATTTTACCTCAGAACATTCTTGGTCTCTCTGCTGCTGGGACTCTCTGCTCCAGTCTGTTCCTGGTTCCTGGTATCCTGTTAACTGCATTCCATTTCTGGGCATGGCTACAAAATCTGACTCCATGGAGACTCAGCCTACAAAGGCCAAATATACTTCAATGCTCTCTCCTGAAAAGATTCAGGTTCAAAAGACTGAAATCATCTAGACAACCTACAGAAACTTTTAATGTAAGTAATAAAGATTTAAATGGCTCAAATTTCCTTTTAGAAGAACTAAAAATAGCATTAAAACCAATCCAAAGTGCTATACAAAACTTTTCAGAACAGTTTACAGACTTTAGTAAATCTTTAAAGCAAATAAACGATAGTATTGTTACTATTGAAAATAAAATCTTAGCTTTGGAGGTTAAAACAGACTTATTGGAAAGTGACTTTAAATCTAGAGATAAAACTGTTTCAGATTTACAAGCTAAAATATTGGATCTGGAAGCCAGGAGTCGAAGAAATAACATCATTGTTCGTGGTTTACCTGAATCTTATGACAATAAAAACTTGTTATCTGTGACTAAAAATATCTTTGAAACACTGTTCAACTGTGAAGCTTCTTCAAAATCTATAATTGTAGAGAGAGCACACAGAGCACTGCGTACAAAGCAAGATTCTTCCACACCAAGGTTAATTTATACTAAGTTACTAAACTTTCAAGACACTTTCCAGATCCTAGAAACTGCTAAAACAAAGAAACAATTCATATGGAAGTCTCACAAACTATCATTTTCCCAAGATCTTCCTGCACAGATCAAATTAAATAGACAAAAACTAGCCCCCTATTGTGCTGACTTGATAAAAAGAGGGATTAGATTTCGAATGGCATATCCTAATACCTTGTCTTTCACAGCTAATGACAAAAGATTTGTATGTTCAGATCCTAAAGATGCAAAAGACATTTTTCTTAAAACATTTAAAAAGCTTCCTGACACTGTATCTTAATATTCTACTGTTTAAGAACTCAATAAGGTTTGATCTTTTCTTTTCTTTAATATGACAGTATTTGTGTTACATGATTTGTAATTCTGGTGTGACATAATTATATTACCTTAAGAACTTGTCATGTAATTTACACATGATGGATTTGGTGTGACAGTGTGCAGTGACAGGATATATGCTTGTTAGATTTGTGTGGATTAATAGAAGCATTTAAATTCCTGTATTTACTTTTTTCTCTTTCTCTCACATATGCTTGCTGTGTAAATAGATAATATGTTAATTTTACTACAAGCTTTGGAGTTACAGCCTTCTGTGTAAGCTAAATGATTTTGGAGGAAAAACATTCCATCTCAACATTCTAGCAAGAAAATCTTCCCTCAGAGTTCCAGCTGATGATCTGCATGAACATTCTCTCTGAGATGGATGGTGATATCATCATTTGTGAGGAAAGAAGGACAGTTTCAAATACACAAGTCTGCTTGTTTTCAACAAGTATTCAATAGCACTAACTTTTTAATAGATCTGGCTATTATTTAAAGTGTTTTCTCTTCATAAATGAAGGTTGCTTTTTAAATTTAAACAGATTCATGTCACATAATATATTCAATGACTTTTAGTGTGTCTGCATGACTTCAAAGCAAGCTGCTACTTTCATAAAGCAGAGTGAAATGTTTCTGGAAACAAATGAACAGGTTAGTTTTATATATTAAAATTCTAAAGGATGTGTAAAGAAATGAACATATTTTCCTATTCAGAATATTTTTTCATACAATATTTTATATTATACTGAAGTGTTTAATTTGACAAATGTTACAAAGTATACCTGTTCATATGAAAGTTTCATGTTCTTTCTATTCTCTGCTCTCTCTCCTCAGAGGCTGGATGTGATATTTATGATTAGTAGTTTATGTTTAAGAAAGCCTTTACTTATTTGAAAGGTTTGAAATAACTATCTTTAATATGATTAGCTGAATCTACATGTATATATTTAAGCCCTTAGATTTACTGCATTTAGCTTGCTTGTTTCTGTTTTAATTAGATTTTCAAAATGTTTACTTTAAAAGCCTTGTCTTTTCATGCTGTTTTGCTATGTTACATCTATAGCTTAGAAGAATAGTATGGCTATATAACCTAACAGAGTCATTAGTAAAATATTCAAAAGTAGATTTAAAATTATATGTATGCACATTGTTGTACATTCAGTCCAATATGTATGATGCTGTTTAAGTTACTATTTAATAATATAATTATACTTTATTCATGTATATTAACTAGTGTTAAAACCTTACAGCTTATAATATTTCATTTTGAATAGTTCCTGTACTATTATTATCTAGTTAATAGATGCATCTCCAGACTGAATTGTTTTCATTTTGAGATATGGTTGCTTGGTAGCTGTTTTTGCTTTATTTGAACTATAACTAAATACTCATTCTACTGGTATTAGTGCTTTTATCATACTAATGGTCATGTTGATTAATGAAATTATCACTAAAGTACTAAAGAAGGTTCAGTAGATAGTGCATGACTATTATCTTTAGTTCAGTAATGCTATGCTTATTTACTTATATTATAATGTTACCAGTTGGTTTTGTTATACTTATATATGTTATCTTACATATCTTTCAGTTTTAATTGTATTACTTCTTATGATAGAGTGTTCTAGTTAAGCAGAGTATGATTTATTTATTATTTACTTGTTTCTCTTTCTTGAAATACTTGAGGAAATACATTTAATCACTATAAATTTCAATTTAAGAATAGGAGCTTTAGATTAGTATTAGAAGTAGGGATTAAGCATGTTGGACGTCTTGAAATTAGTTAATTTTGTATATATTTTTAGTAGTATTACTCGGACTTTATGTTATGTTAGGCTTCCTTTGAGTAATTTGTATTCTAACTTGAGGTTATTATTATCTATAATTACAATGTTTTTTTCATGTTCTTCTGCTCTTCCTTTATCACAGGGAGATTGGTGGGTAGGCACTAGGGTTAGGATAAAGGTTATTATTATACATTTCATGGTTCTTAAAAAACCTTTTTTGCTTTTTTTTTTCAACAAATGTTATTTGATGACTTGCTTGAATACTTAAAGACTGTTTTTTCTTTTATTTTTTTTCTTCTTCTTTTTAATGCTGTGTTGGATTTGCACCTTGAGTTCACTTTTATAGCATCAATAATGATTATACTTGTAGAATATGCCTGTTGACATAATTTTAGATTCTTGGAATGTTAGAGGCATTCAAGATAAAGCGAGATTTACTGCATTTAGCTTGCTTGTTTCTGTTTTAATTAGATTTTCAAAATGTTTACTTTAAAAGCCTTGTCTTTTCATGCTGTTTTGCTATGTTACATCTATAGCTTAGAAGAATAGTATGGCTATATAACCTAACAGAGTCATTAGTAAAATATTCAAAAAGTAGATTTAAAATTATATGTATGCACATTGTTGTACATTCAGTCCAATATATATGATGCTGTTTAAGTTACTGTTTAATAATATAATTATACTTTATTCATGTATATTAACTAGTGTTAAAACCTTACAGCTTATAATATTTCATTTTGAATAGTTCCTGTACTATTATTATCTAGTTAATAGATGCATCTCCAGACTGAATTGTTTTTCATTTTGAGATATGGTTGCTTGGTAGCTATTTTTTGCTTTATTTGAACTATAACTAAATACTCATTCTACTGGTATTAGTGCTTTTATCATACTAATGGTCATGTTGATTAATGAAATTATCACTAAAGTACTAAAGAAGGTTCAGTAGATAGTGCATGACTATTATCTTTAGTTCAGTAATGCTATGCTTATTTACTTATATTATAATGTTACCAGTTGGTTTTGTTATACTTATATATGTTATCTTACATATCTTTCAGTTTTAATTGTATTACTTCTTATGATAGAGTGTTCTAGTTAAGCAGAGTGTGATTTATTTATTATTTACTTGTTTCTCTTTCTCTTGAAATACTTGAGGAAATACATTTAATCACTATAAATTTCAATTTAAGGATAGGAGCTTTAGATTAGTATTAGAAGTAGGGATTAAGCATGTTGGACGTCTTGAAATTAGTTAATTTTGTATATATTTTTAGTAGTATTACTCGGACTTTATGTTATGTTAGGCTTCCTTTGAGTAATTTGTATTCTAACTTGAGGTTATTATTATCTATAATTACAATGTTTTTTCATGTTCTTCTGCTCTTCCTTTATCACAGGGGATTGGTGGGTAGGCACTAGGGTTAGGATAAAGGTTATTATTATACATTTCATGGTTCTTAAAAACCTTTTTTTCTTTTTTCAACAAATGTTATTTGATGACTTGCTTGAATACTTAAAGACTGTTTTTCTTTTATTTTTTCTTCTTCTTTTAATGTTGTGTTGGATTTGCACCTTGAGTTCACTTTTATAGCATCAATAATGATTATACTTGTAGAATATGCCTGTTGACATAATTTTAGATTCTTGGAATGTTAGAGGCATTCAAGATAAAGCGAAAAAGTCACTATTATTTCATATGATCTTTAAATCACAGGCTAACATTTGTTTTATTCAAGAGACCCATGTTTCACGTATTGATTGGAATAAAGAGTTAAAAAAATGGATCAAAAGATTATAGCTTCAGGTGACTCATCTAACTCCAGAGGTGTAGCTATAATCATTAAACAAAAATTAATTGGGAATATTATTGATGAGAAATTTGATGATGAGGGAGGTGGTGCTTATTTACCGCTTCTATTGCTGGTTTGGACAAACCCTTATTAATTTTAAATCTATATGTCCCATGTAATTCACAACATTTGTTCATTTTAAAATTTACAATATTCTTGCATCCTATAAGGATCATCATATTATAGTGGGTGGTGACTGGAATGCAGTTATAAACCCTGTAATTGATCGTTCGCTCCACTGTCACCTATAATCTTCAATCTACTCTGGCTATAAATGATTTGATGACAGAATATAATTTAATAGATCCCTCCAGACTGTTAAAAATATAAACAAGAATGATATATATACTTATTATTCTAAGTGCTATCATTCGTGGTCCAGATTAGACTTCTTTCTAATTTCAGATTATATTTCAAAATATATTGTGGACTTTATTACAGAACCCAGATTCTTTTCGGATCACTCAAGAATTTCACTAAAATTGAACATAAAACCCAATATCAAAAATAAAACTATGTTTAATAAGTGGACCTTAAATAATAACTTATTGTCAAATGAAGATATTTGCAAACAAGCTTCAGAAATCCTAAATGAAATGGTGAATAGTCTTGAATCATCAGACATTCCTTATGACATACAATGGGCTGCATGTAAAGCAAGATTAAGAGGTTTATTTATTAGTAAAGCTGCTTTTTCAAAAACAATACTTTAAGAAAGAGGAATTCTTAAAATCAAGAATTTCTTCGTTGGAAAATCATCTTAGTCTGAACTATGATGCTACTTTAGAAAAACAAATTTTTGATTGTCAGAAAGATTTAATTCTGCTTCACCAAAATAACCTCTCCTTAGCTGAACAAAAGCTACTTGCTTCATATTCAGAGTGGGCCCAGGTTCCATCTAAATTGTTAGCGAGAATTATTAAAGTTAACTTCAGAAATCCAAATATTACATCTTTATCTTATAATAACAGATTATATAATACTGATGAAGAGATTATTCAACTTTTCACCTCTCTTTACACTGAGTTATATTCAGGTTCTTCTAATTCTGTTAAAGATAATCACTCAAAACTCTTTTTAGACTCTTTGCAGTTCCCTAAACTTAATGATAATCAGCAAAAACTACTTTCTACCCCTCTATCGGTACAAGAAATCTCGGATTCAATAGATAATCTTAAATTGGGTAAATCTCCGGGACCTGATGGTTTTACTCCAGAATTTTTCAAAACTTTCAAATTGGTAGTTCTTCCCTTTCTATTTAAAGTTTACAATCATATAAGAGTTAGTGATATCTCAGATATTCATTGGAACACATCCAAAACCATTCTAATTCTAAAAAATAATAAAGATAAATCTGACCCAGTAAATTATAGACCCATTTCTTTAATTAACGTGGATATTAAGATTCTGTCATCTATTCTGGCTAACAGATTGAAATGGATTTTACCCTCAATTATCTCGTCAGATCAATCAGGTTTTATATCTCAGAGACATGCTTGGGATAATACTCTATCTTTAGAGACTATACTTCATCTCATTAAGAAAAATCCAAACCCTATATATGCTTTGATTATAGATGCATCAAATGCCTTTGACAGAGTATGTTGGAACTTTCTATTTCAAACTATGTTATGTTTTAATATTCCCTTATTCTTTATAAATTTTTTAAAAGTTTTATACAAGAATATGTTTACTAGACTATACATTAATGGTCAATTTTCTGCTCCGATAAAGATCACTAAAGGAACAGGACAGGGTTGTCCATTGTCCCCTTTTCTTTTCAACATTTACTTAGAACCTTTGCTATTCTTTATTACTCAAAATACTTTTCATAACATACCTAGAATTCTTAATACTAATATTCATTTCTCTGCTTTTGCGGATGATTTAGTAATCTACTTTCAAACTCCATTATCTGATTACAGAAAAATAATGAATTCTATTGATTATTGTTCTTTGGTTTCCAACTATCTTTTAAATTCTACAAAACTCATATTTTTCCCTTAAATCATTTAGCACACAAATCTTTTTGTTTCCAGACGATCATTTTCAGTTTACTTGTAATATAAAATATTTAGGAATCAATTTAGAACACAATAATAAATCTTCCTTTCAAAATAATAATAATAAATTATGGAACTCTATATTGTCTGATATGGACAGATGGAAGCATCTAAACCTTTCATTTCTTTCAAGGGTGGCCATTATTAAAATGAATATTCTGCCTAAATTTCTTTACCAATTCTCATCATCTGATCAGATAATTTCAAAAATTTTTTGAGTCTGTAAATAAAGCTTTGGCAAAATTCATATGGTTCCCTAAATCTGTTAGAATTTCCTATTCTAGATTGGCATTTTCGAAGGACAAGGGAGGTTTGGGTTTACCTAATCTTTATCTCTATTATTTGATTGTCTCATCCAATAAACTTCTTACTATCTCTAAATTCAATAACACTTCTTATCCAAATCACTCTTTATGGATAAAATTATGGTATAATTATGTCATTTCTAATAATTTAAATCCTGAAGCTATTCCTTTATCTCTCTGGATAGTTTATTTATTAAAAATATATCTACAGTATTTAAACAAAAGATTAGAGATTTCCAAACCTTACTCAAAATGTGTAAACTAGAAAAGATCTTGCACCATGTTCAGCCAATTCATCTAAACCCAAATATATTATTGGACAATAAACTTTTGAATTTAACAAACTATCCTTTAATTAAAAATCTAAAAGTAGGAGATGTTTTGAAATATCTTGACTTTCCTTTATCTGACTGGCGTAAGTTATTGAAAGTAAACTGGAATTACTCACCAATTCTTACACAACTAAGAGCAATAATTAAAAACAAATTTGTATCTCTGGTCCCCATAGACTCACAATTGAAAAACCTTAACACGATTATCAAAATACTTTCATCATCTGATAAAATGCTCTCAAACTCATATAAATTAATTAATTCTTTAATGATGGACCACAACTGTCTTTTATCTAATGTTTGGTTGAATTATAATTCCCAATTGTCAGAATCTCAGAAAGTCCTGGCTATTAGACACACTAAGGAATTTATCCCTTTTAAAAATTAGCATACACACAATTAATGATTAATAATGATGCCTACTTTACCCCAATCAAATTAAACAAATTTAACCCAAATAAGTCCCCTTCGTGTTCATGCTGTTCTCATCCCCAAGCAGACCTCCTTCATATTCTATGGTATTGTCATTTTTCTCACAGATTGTGGACATCTTTGAAAGTCAGACTGCAGAAAATGGGATATCAAAATCCACGCTGACGGGGAATTTGCTATTCTACATATTCCATTGATTCATCTTTCAAAAGTTGATATTCATGTTATCATTTTTATTTGCTCATTACTAAAACTTTATATAATACAAAATTGGATTGATCGTTCTAAATTAAAATGGGTTACTTTCCAGAAAATGGCTTTTAAATTTATTGATGCTCAAAGATACTTAGGTGGAAGTCCAAAAAAAGCTATTAGAAAGGTTGTGTTAGAAAAGGTTCTAAACATATTAAATAGTTAATGTTAAATATTTTTTTTTTTCTCTCAGGTTGCCTAACTTGTATATAGTGTACATATGGTGTATGTTTTATTTCTAAATAACTTATCAAAATCTCATGAAGGTTGTTATCACTAGATGAATCGTTATATGTTCATTTATGCCTTCTTGTTATGTACAATCCTTTAATTGTCTTGCTATTCATATAATTAATAAAAAAAATTTTTGAGAAAAAATAATATGAGACAAAACTTTTTTTAAGTCTCTCCCCTAAATGTGAGGACCACATTTTTATATCTGCATTAATCAGGGAATCATCATCATCATCATAATCATCATCAGCCCCCTTTTTCCCATTTTTATTACATGGGGTCAGGGTGCCATGTTAACTGTTGCCATCTTTCTCCATTCAGTGCCACACTCCTGCCTTCTTTAACATTCATGCCTGACTGTCACAGATCTTCTTTCACATAATCCATCCACCTCTTTGCTGGACATCCTCACTTCCTCTTACCTTCTTCCTGTCTGTCACAAAGTTTCCTCACCAGATTGTCTTCTGCTTTTATGCACATATGTCAAAACCACCGTAATCTGTTCTCTTTGATCTTTTCTGCAATTGCAGCTACTTTGGCTTCTACTCTTATGTCCTCATTTCTTCATCTGTCCCACACTGTGCATCCTACCACGCTTCTCAGGCACTTCATTTCCATCACCTCTAGTTTCTTAAGCTGTTCTTCCTTTACTGCCCAGGATTCTGTAGCATACTGGTCACACCACTGTCTTTCTTCGCATTAGTCTGTCATAGACTACACCTGACACTCTGTGCCAGTTAGTTGCAGCCTCTCTGATTCTAGCCCTGACCTTTTCATTCAGATTTCCCTTCTTCACAACCACTCCTCCCAGATGCTTGAAGTTGTTTACGTGTTCCACTATCTTCCCTTCTATCGCTATTCTCATCTTCTTATGATTTCAACAATTTGCTGCCATTACCACCATCTTATCTGTGCTTAGTTTTATCCCATGTGCCCTCAGTTGTGCATGCAATTCTCCTATCCTTTGCTGAAGTTCTAGTTCAATCTGCCAGCAATGCCACATCATCCGCATACAGCACCTTTGTTGATATGTCCCCTCCGATCTGTTTGCTAATGTAGTCCATCACCAGTATGAACAGCAGTGGGCTCAGATCTGAATCCTGGTGTACACCTACTCCCACTGGAAACCCCTCTGTGAAGCTAAACACAGTTTGTACTTGAGTCATTGGATCCTTGTACATAGCTTGCATTAATTCTACCAGTGTTTCTGGGACTTTAAACCAGTGCAGTACTGCCCAGATCAACTTTTTTGGGACCTTGTCATATACTTTCTCCAAGTCTAGGAATACCCAGTTGGACTCTCTCCTCATCTCTAGATTCTTCTCAAGTATCTGTCTCACTGCAAACATTGGGTCAACTGTACTGCATTCTGTTCTGAATCCAAACTGCTCATCTCTCATCTTATATTCTACTACTCTGCATATCCATTTATCATTCACCACATTAATCAGGGAAATTGTTCTGTAATTAGAGGGGTTGGATTTGTTCAAATTGTTTTTTTTTGGGATACAAATTGTTTTTAAGCTGTTTAAATACAGATCTGTAATTCCATGATGTCTAATATAATTGTATATTTTTAGGAGAACAGATGGGAGTTTTTGGATAAATATTGTATAAAAATCTGCCGTATATCCATCTGGACCAGCAGCCTTACCCAGTTTCAATTTCTTTATTACCTGAATTATTACCTGTTGTGTAATGTGAGCCTTAAGAAGTATTTTTTGGACTTCACTAATTTTTGGAAAAGTAAGATTACTTAGAAAGTCTTCATAGTCTAATTTGGAGGTTAGGTTGTTAGGAGAGCTATATATCTCTGTGTAGATTTTTTCAAAAAGTTTTGAAATTTGCATATATGATTTGAATACTTTGCCATTGTATTGAAGCAAAGTCATCCTATGGACTGCCTGCTTCTTATCAATTATTCTCGCTATAGTTCTTGATGGAACCTGCACCCATTCAGAATATTTAGCTAGAAATCTCATGTCTTGGAAGTGTATAGCTGTTGTAGTTCTGCTGATGTAAAATATATAGTTCGTTTTGCAAATCATTTATTCAAAGTTCCAGATTGGTATATCGATATTTTTTTTTTTTTTTTTTTTTTGGAAATTGTCTTCAGCCTCTTAAAATTCATTTGTTAGTTTACCTTCTTTTTCTTTAGTAGGTTGTTTATAATGAGAGGTCTTTTGAATTAGAACTCCCCTAATTCTTGCTTTACAAGCAGCCCATTGAACATCATATAGAATATTAAGGGTCTATATTAGATAAACGAAAGTTTATCTTACCGAATGCTAACATGAGACAAAATCTAGGAACCCGAAACCAGAATTGTGTGATCGCAGTACAGTGAAGATGGGAATATTTGCCCTTTCCTCACTGTAGTGCGATCTCGGAGTTGGAATATATATTTAGTGGGGGTGTGGGGGGCACAGCTCCCCACAATTGCAGTTTCGATTTCCGGGATTTTCGATAATGTTAGCGTTCGGTAAGATAAACTTTCGTTTATCTAATATAGACCTGAATATTAATACATGACAACTTATTGCCAAGGTCTGTTAGAATATCAGATATCTCCTGCACCACATCTTTCTTAAGAAACAAATTGCTTTTCAGAGACCAGTTAGAGCTAAATGACCTCAAATTTATTCCATCTGACAGTTTCAATTTAATTGTGATCTGAAAAAATCTGGGTTCAGCAGAATACCTTACTTCTCCCTTCAAAAAGATTTCTAATAATAAAAAGAAATTGATTCTTGACAAGGACTTGTAACATTTCAAATAATATGTAAAAATATTATTTAACGGGAGCTTATCTCCAAATGGAAGAGGGTCCACAAGGTATAAGTCAGATATTAGATCTGTTAGAGCTAATGCATGGAGTGTATCTACTAGTTCAATCTAATATGAGATCTATGACTGCATTACAATTACCAACCAGCATATAGTAATAATCTGGGAATCTACTCAATAGGTTATGGAGTTCAAGGATAAAATCTTGTTGACTTATAAATTTAGAAAAAGTATAGGTTTTTGAAGAAGGGAATTATGAGATACAAAATAGCACCATCTACCATTTTTGTCTGATTCCTGATTTATAATTGAATCTTGAAATTACTTTTTTGATTATAATAGCCACACCTTTAGAATTACTGTTACAACCAGATGCAATAACAGTTTTTATCCATTTTTTCTTTGTCTTTGTCCCATTCCTCTCTTAACATGTGCGTTTCTTGGAGAAAAAGTAAATTGGCTTGAGATTTGAATGCTAAATGCATTAATATTTATTTTCTTTTCTTTGTCTTGTAATCCCCTCACATTCCAAGAATCAATTGTCCACATTCACTCTTTTTAATGTATATTCTTTAAAGGTCATGCTAATAGGAATTTTAGTGTCCTTATAGGTAAAGAGTGTAAATTTCATAAGTATCATAAGTATTGATTTTAAATTTGTAGCACATAACCCTTTCAGAACAAACCCCATGCCTGACCACTTAGCACCTCATCTGAGAGAGATTGAAGTAAAAGAGTAAAGATGTAAGATATAGGAGTATATAGGTTTATTTTAAGCAAGGCACAAATAGTGAACTTTAACCCTCTAATCACTATAATAACCCTGTCAACCACTGAACTAATATACAAAAAAGAACAAGTCCTAAGACTAACCATACTTGAACACCACCAGTTACCTGGCTCCTAATGATTAAATAGCACCAATAAAAGTGAACATTGGTAGGGAGGAGTTTAAAGTTTAGTATAATAAGTAAAGTTTACTTAACTTGCTAAACATGTAAATTAAGCAAACATATGTGCTAGAAATAAGAACATTTAAAATCTTTAGTGGATAATGCATATGTGACAGGAAGGATCAAGTAAACCCATCTCAGATGGTTCCATGCATTACTAAATAACATATACAGCTAACTGTTCTAGTCGGGATTTATTATTATTATGGTTATAAGGTAAAAAGTTTGCAGAAGTAATAGTAGGAAAAATCTAACTTCAAGTATAGCAAACTAATTTTTCCCCAAAAGCATTTTATAGATAAAAAGTTAAAATTTTGAACTAGATGATTTTACCTTGACACATTAGATTATTTTTCTTTTGGCTGTTCCAATTAGGGGTCTCCACAGCAGATCATCTGTTTCCATTTCTTCCTGTCCTCTGCATCTTGCTCTGTCACACCAACCACCTGCATGTCCTCTCTCATCACATCCATAAACCTTATCTTAGGCCTTCCTCTTTTCCTCTTAGCTGGCAGCTTCATCCTTAGCATCCTTTTCCCAATATACCCAGCATCCCTCCTCAGCACATGTCCAAACCAATGCAATCTCGCCTCTTTGGCTTTGTCTCCAAACCGTCCAACCTGGGCTGACCCTCTAATACACTTATTCCTAATCATGTCTACCCTCGTCACACCCAGTGCAAATCTTAACATCTTTAACTCTGCCACATCCAGCTCTGACTCCTGCCTTTTTGTCAATGCCACTATCTCCAACCCATATAACATAGCTGGTCTCACTACCCTCTTGTAGACCTTCCCTTTCACTCTTACTGGTACCCGTCTGTCACAAATTACTCGTGACACTCTTCTCCACACATTCCACCCTCCCTGTACTCTCTTCTTCACCTCTCATCCACACTCGCCATTACTCTGAACTGTTGATCCCAAGTATTTAAACTCATCCATATTCACCAACTCTACTCCCTACATCCTCACCCTTCCTCTATTCTCCCTCTCATTCACACACATATATTCTGTCTTAGTCCTGCTGACCTTCATTCCTCTCCTCTTTGGAGCATATCTCCACCTCTCCAGGGTCTCCTTAACCTGCTCCCTACTTCTCACTACATATCACAATGTCATCTGCAAACATCATAGTCCACGGGGACTCTTGTCTGATCTCATCTGTCAACTTGTCCATCACCACTGCAAATTAGCTGATCCTTGATGTAATCCCACCTCCACCTTAAATGCATCTGTCATTCCCACTGCAGATCTCACCACTGTCACACTACCCTTGTACATATCCTGTACCACTCTTATATACTTCTCTGCCACTCCCGACTTCCTCATACAATACCACAACTCCTCTCTAGGCACCCTATCATATGCTTTCTCTAAGTCCACAAAGACAAACTGCAACTCCTTCTCACCTTCTCTGTACTTCTCCATCAACACCCTCAGAGTAAACATCGCATCTGTAGTGCTCTTTCCTGACATTAAACCATACTTCGGATCACTAATCATCATCTCCGTTCTTAACCTAGCTTCTACTACTCTTTCCCATAATTTCATGCTGTGACTGATCAGTTTTATCCCTCTGTATTTACTAAAGCTCTGCACATCACCCTTATTCTTAAAAATCAGTACCAAAACACTTCTCTACTCCTCAGGCATCCTCTCACTTTCTAAGATTACATTAAACAATCTGGTTAAAAATTCCACTGCCATTTCTCTTAAACACCTCCATGCTTCCACAGGTATGTCATCTGGACTAACAGCCTTTCCATTCTTCATCCTCTTCATTGCTATCCTTACTTCCTGTTTGCTAATCCATTGCACTTCCTGATTCACTATCCCCACATCATCCAGCCTTCTCTGTCTCTCTCTCTCTCTCTCATTCTCTTCATTCATCAGCCCCTCAAAGTACTCTTTCCATCTGTACAACACACTCTCCTTGCTTGTAAGTATGTTTCCCTCATTATCCTTTATCACCCTTACCCGCTGCACATCTTTCCTAGCTTGGTCCCTCTGTCTAGCCAATTGGTACAGGTCCTTTTCTCTCTCCTTAGTGTCCAACCTTTCATACAACTCTTCATATGCTATATCCTTAGCCTTTGCCACCTCTCTTTGCCATGCACCTCATCTCCTTATACTCCTGTCTACTTTCTTCATCTCTCTGACAATACCACTTCTTCTTTGCCAACCTCTTTCGCTGTATACTCTCCTGTACTTCCTCATTCCACCACCAGGTATCCTTGTCCTCCTTCCTCTGTCCAGATGTTACACCAATCCCTTTTCTAGCAGTCTCCCTTACTAGCTCTGCTGTAGTTACCCAGCTGTTTGGTAACTCTTCACTGCCACCCAGTTCCCGTCTTAACTGTTCTCTGAACTCCACCTCACAATCACACTTTTTCAATTTCCACCATTTGATCCTTGGTGCTGCCCTCACACTCCTCCTCCTTTTCTTGATCAACAATGTCATCCTACAGACCACCATTCTATGCTGCCTAACTACACTTTCCCTCGTCACCACTTTACAGTTTCCAATTTCCTTCAAACTGGCCCTTCTGCATAGGATATAATCCACCTGTGTGCACTCCGTCCACTCTTGTGTGTCACCCTATACAATAACTTTATACAGTAATAATCTATAAGTCATATATAAGTTATAATATATAAGTTATAGTTTATAAGTCTACATTTGAGGCTATCCTTTTCAAAATTCTCCGTGACCACTAGGATCATACAAGTCTTTTAGTCATTCATTTTAACAAGTAAAACTGTCAGTAAACAGAAAATTGGATTAGTACTGCATAAGAATTATTTGTCTTAGGGTGCCTATTCAAACATAGCCTTAAATTACATTAACGTTACCTATGCATCCATGACTTTATAAACAGAAGACTAATGATAATAAATTGAAGCAAACTTCCTTATTGAAGCAGTATTACAAGAAGCTATGTCAGGTATTAGTTTAACAGCATTTTAGATTAAAAAAAAAACATTTAGAATTGAGACATTTTAAACATGACATTAAATAATCAATAAGTAAAAAGGGTAACCAATTGTTTAAATACACAGTAATGATAGTTACTAGTAAACCAGGTCATTAACAATTCTATGTTAAAAGTTGAAGACTGATTTCAAAACATACAGAGCTTCAAAAGATCCTAAGGTCTAAAATTATCTAAACTATTACAGGTCTAATGGCATCATAAACATCCAGTGAGAAGGTCTCAACATAACATGCAAAGACATTTAACATGTTGGAGGAAAGCATATTCATCACAAAGAATACTGCTGTCATTCTACATAAAACTTCTGTTGCTCGATTCAGAACTATTTCACAAGAATAAATAAAAGGATAACCGAAATTCCAGCTTCACCTTAGCATTGCCACTCATAGATAGGTGAACCATGTAAATGTCCCAACATGGCCTGCTCTGTCAGTTTTATGTTATGCATATGAAAATATAAGGAGTGCAATCAAAGGAAAACAGGTTCAGTCTTTTCAAAATCATCACTGGTCAATATCCTAGTAACAACTTATAACTTAGGAATCCATAACGCACACAGTGCTACAACAAAACTAAATCTATGTTCCACTCCCTGATATGGTGATGATCTAGGGAGGGGGTATTACAATGCAAGTAATACCAGTCACATTTATGCCAGGTTATGCTATAGATGAGCAGTGGGACCATCAAACAATCCATATTAAACAACTATGTTGCCCATTCCTAGCACTCCCTAGAAGAGGCTATTCCCAGTTGTAATCCCTGGCAGAGATGGACCATGACAGTCTCTATAGGTCAATTAGCTATATTATTATAGGCATAACAAAAGAAACTCAATCATGCAGGCTGTAAAATTCTAGCTATTCAATGGATGACATATTATAATAGCATACAGTTACAATGCCCAAAGCAATCACATGCATGATTAGTCTCTATACATGAAAGGAGTGACTCCATCTACAATACAAATAAGCATATTCACAATCATTGCCTAGGGCAACATAACGGCAGGCCTCCCCTGCACTTGTCACACTCTTATACTGACAGCAGTTACTCCTATGACTAACAGACTGAGCTTCAACCACCACTAGAAAGGTTCTTTGCCATTGATTAGATATATCACAGGAAATGTATGTAAAACAAACATAGTGCAGAATAATTATGATTTGCAGTCAAGAATTCATTGGCTAGATACCTTATAAAATTTACAGAAGTAACTGCATGGTGCTAAGTGTCACTTTGACTAGAAGTTAACTTGGAACTTTGCTAACATAAAGGGGGTGACAACAGGTTTACATAAACAAATCTACATACAAAGAATTTATGGCTAAATCTTCCACAATACTATGCCTCCTCTAAAAGCGATTTAGTATCCACCAAAATGATCATAAGCTGTCATTTTAGTTAAAGCAAATTAAAATAATTTGTACCTAAAAGCTATAGATAGCATGTATTAAACCTAAGAAATCACCCCTTAGTAGTTATCAAGTTCATTGTTACGTATCTTAAGGTGAAATTTTGAAAGATCACTGAGCTTAAAAAGATGCAACTGTTTATTATATGCTGAATTAACTCTTACTATAACCACTAAGTATGAATTAAGCCAAAGAAAATAAGGATCGCATGTTTATTCTTTTTCAGTGCTTCCCTTGGGCCAGTTGAGATACCTCCACAGTCCCATGAGTCTATTCTTTTGTCGAAAAAGGTACAGTTGTTCGCAGTGAAGAAAAAGGAAGGAGTCACCTTTAACTCTGCCTATGATGTAACAAATGCCATCACTTTAAGACTGAAGAGGAATTTCCAGTTTAATTAAAATGCCAAAGGAACAGCATCCTTCGTTCAATGGTTAATACAAGATAATTCCCAAGGAGGAAGAAAAGACAAAACTAAAGTGACAACAAAGATTCAAGAATCAGGAACTTCACCAAAAGCCTGCAAGAATGCAGCTTTTGCATTCTTAGGTGAGTCCACTGTATATTTATGCTCATTGTCCTGAAATATTAAAGTGCTGGGAAATTTCATTTGGAACCTGATTTTGCATTGAATTGAATCAGCACCATAGGGGGACAAACATCTTTTCTGTTTTATTTGAAGTGGAAGATCTTGTGCTAGTGAGATTTTATGGGCATTCCAGACCACATGTCTTTGGGATTTGGTGGCTAACAATACTTTCTGAGTATCTAGGAAGTTTAAGAGTTTAATGTACCCTTGCCTAGGTTCATCGGAGTTTTTTTTCCTAGAAAATGATTGATTGGCTCTTTCAATTATCATCTTAGCTACAAGCTTGACATTTTGTAGTAGGGATCGAAATATTTGTTTAATCACAGAAATAAATTTCATCTGTTCACATTTTTCAGGCAAGCCTCTTATTTGAATGTTATTTCATCTACTTCTGGCTTCAAGATCTAACACTTTTTGTCGTATTTTTAGCATTTAGTTGGCTTCGCAATTTTTCAGTCTGGATCTCATTTTCTTGTGTTTTGCTTTTAGTTTGATCAAGACATGTGATTATTTGGTTTAACGTGTTCCCAAAGCTGGATAACTATTTTAAAAAATTCTGAAGATCTGTTTGAAGTGGTAAGACAGCCGATTTTAGTTTGTCCATATCTAAACTGAGATACAACTTTGATTTCATATTTGGTTTAATGCTTTCTTGCTGTTCCTTGGTTATCTTTTGTCTTTTGGCAGTGGTTTCTTTTTCCAGTGAGGCAATAATAAGTTTTAGTGGTTTGCACATCCATCCCTTCTGATTCTTTGGACATTTTGATGAGTTAAAGGTGAATCACTTTTTCCAGTGATGTAACAGGCCCAAATACACATTTTGGAGAGCTCCCGAGTTGCTTAGTACTTTGTTTGGGAAGATTTAGTAGATGAGTAGAAATTCCCCTTTTGGACAAATTTCAGATAAATTTGTAGTTCTTATATACTGCTATTTTAATGTAGCAACTAGGAGTTGGCATTAAGTAAGTTTTTAAGGCCATTATCAGGAGCCACATGGAAAGTGCTCACTGGGCATTCACCATCTTGGAATCCCCAGAAATGCTTTCATTTCTGGATGATATCAGTTTATGTGCAATCTCAACTTGTTGCCATTCTCTTCTGAAAAATACATTTCTTTCAAGAAATGTTTCATGTCTCAGTTAATTTACTGAAAATGAGTGACAAGGAATGTCTTGACAAGGAAAAGGAATTATTAGCAACAGTACTAGATCCCTTATTACAATGTGTGATTGGAGGTGTGTGCCATATGTTTGGTATGGCAAAAAATTGTTTACCCAAATGAAGTGCATTTAATTTGAAATCATTGTCAGTGCACTAGGTGTTATCATGGTCTAACCAATCTTGGAGCAATTTTGAGTTAGTAGAAATGGAATAGCAACACCTAGTTTACAATTGTCTGCAAACTTAAACATAGGTCAGGAGTATTGGACTAAAGGTCTGAGAAATAGGTGCCAAATAAGACTGTGACCAACCTTGAGTCTTACAGTCGACAACTAGCAACAATTTTGCTTTCAGAAGTGACAGCTTTTACTCTGACATCATGGGTTTTGTCAGATAGTCATTTAGCTAGACTGGACAACATAAGGATTTATATTCAGCTTTACAAGTCTGTCAATAATGCCTGCATGGAAAATAGTGTCAAATAGCTTGAGACCTAAACACAGGAAAGATACCCCAACACAAATTTAACTACAAAACAGGATATAAAAGGTGAGCAAATCAAAATATTACAATTTACTGTTACTCCAACCCTCCTCAAATAAGATGTAATGTTTATAGTGCAAATATCTTGATCTCCTTTGGCTCAGATTAACAAGATGTAAAGGAAGTCTTCACCACCTATATTTTTTTTTTATCACAAGGAAACATCTTAAGTAAACTCCCTCTCCTTCTCATCCTAAAGGTACTGGCTGCACTGCAATAATCTACTAAGGCCCTGGAAATAGAGCTTACAGGGAATTCTGTTTCGACATCGCCTTTCTGATGCATTTGTCCATTGTGATTTGAAACTACTAAGTTTTAAAATGGATACTTGGCCTCTCAGAGGATTAGGAAGATCACACTGGGAAAAAATGGAAAGACCATAACTGCTTTCTCTGGAGGACCTGCCTTGATAAGTAGGTTGTGCGCTTTAGTTCCATGCCTGATGCTTCTTTAAGTAATGCCAGTTTTGCATTTATTATTGCTGCATTGGCTGTATGCAAAAGAAGGGCCATACAATTGTAAAAAAGTCACCCAAAAATTCTGAACTAGGACAAAGTATATTTGTTACATTCTCCACACTTGTATCCTCCATTTATCTTATTTAAAACATCTTGAAAGGGGAGGGTGTTTACAAACTTTTTCAGTTTCATGTTTTGTTTCTAGCCCCTTTAAAACCTTTTTGAGATTAGGTTCTAAACATTAAGGATGTGGTCAATGCTGTGCTTCATCATCATTTGAAGAGGGCTGTATTCTGAGCCATGAAGTGTCCTTAAAACAGGACCATCAGTAGTATCCCAGAAATTAGGATTAAGAGTGTCACATCCTGATTTTATGATGCATGTGCCAACCTTATCATCTGCACAATATAAACTTGCTGAATGATGGCCAGGTGCAAGCTTACTAAGAAAATTAAGAAATGTAAATTTAGAGTTTCTGGCAGCCTGGGAACCAGAGAAGTGTCAAGAATAATGTAATCTAAAATGAGTCAGCAGTGATGTATTATCAATTTAAGATATCTCAGAGACAAAGCAATAGCATTTTACATTTGTCTTCAGAACTGACAACATCACCAGCACTCTGCCTTTTGTCTATATATTTACGTCAGACTGTCCTACAGTATTCTTTTAAAGTTTCTGTGTCTGAACTCTTGACTAGCACTGTGTTGAATTGAAAAGATTTGTCTTGTGTTTTTATTATTTACTATTAAATATTTTTAAACCTTTCAACTGTGACGGTTTTGTGTAGAGACAATTTAAGCTGTAGAGTACTTGCATCTATTTAGTGATACTGTACAAAGCCACTCCAATAGTCCTGCTGTTCGTCACACTAATTGAATAATAATATTGCGCAGTAGAATTGGACACGTTTTGTGAAGGGCCTTATAGTAGCTGATAATAGTGGTTAGTGGCAGTCAGTATTACCTTATAGCCTGGTAAAAAGGAGGCACAGCTGTAGAAAATGTGCCAGCCTTCCCCGGAAGTGTCTGTGTGTTTGTTTATAAATCAAATCTTAAAGTGTGTGTGTGTGTGTGTGTTTGTGTGTGTGTGTGTGTGTGTGTGTGTGTGTGTGTGTGTGTGTGTGTGTGTGTGTGTGTGTGTGTGTGTGTGTGTGTGTCAGCTACTTGGGCAGCGACACAAACCATTGGTTGGGCAGAGAGGGTGCTAGAGGTTTTAACTTGACCACTAGGCTGAGATCTGGATGCTATAGCTGTGCCAGTGGGGAGTGTTATTGGGGATCTGGACAGAAAGTTCGATTCCATTCCCAGACTGACTGTGATCCCTGTGTGTTCATAAAGGAAATTGTACTTTACTGTGTGTGTACTTGTTATCCTTCCCAATGTGCATGCCCCTCAATGGTGCTAGTGGTGAAGATTGAGGATCCTTGATTACTGGGCCAGTGCACAGGCATCACATATTAATTGTTTGGCAGTGGTGTGATATCCACATCAAAGTTTAATTGTTTGATTGTGGTGAGATAGCCACATCACATATTGGCTTGTAGTGGTTTGGATAGTGAATTCCTGCAGCTTGTGTACAGTGATCACTGAAGGTGTTTTTGTACTCTAAATCAGCCATGCCGTGAATATTCATAGTTTAGATCACAATTGTTTTATTTTTTTTGTTAGCTTAGTTAGTCAGGGAGACCAGGCAAGCATGTCAGCAGAGGAGTATGGTAAGCTGACAAGGAGACAGTTGGCTGAGATGTGCCAGGCTAAGGGAATGGTGCATGGAAACCTGACTAAGGCACACATGATTGCAGCTTTAGTCACAGCTGCATCAGAAAACAACAATCAGGAGGACGATCAGACTGGCTGTAGAGATGTACAACATTCAGAGAATGGACAGCTCAACTTTTCTGCAGAGGACTTAAAAATCCATCTGGAGCTAAAACGACTTGAGTTGGAGGCCGGGCATTTGGAAATGGCAGCTGTGGAGAAGGAGAGGCAGAGACAGCATGAAAGGGAGATGCTGACTCTTCGCCAGAGTCATGGAGCTAATGGAGAATGGAGTAACCGGACCCCAGAAGCACAAAATGTCAGTAAATTTCTTTCACAGTTTACAGAGGGGGATCATTTTGATGGTTTCATTCATATGTTTGAGAGGGTATGTAAACAGCATGATGTTGACCAAAGGCTCTGGGTATGGTTGCCTACCCCCTTACTCCATGGTAAAGCTGTAAATGTACTTTCCAAATTATCTGATGTTGACTGTTTTAACTATAATGCTGTAAAGAATTGTCTGTTAGAATTTTTTAAGCTAACGTTTAAAACTTATAGGAAAAAGTTTCACAAGCATAGAGGCAGATGAAAGTGTGTGTGAATATGTTGCTGAACTGAGCACTTATTTTCATAGGTGGGTGAGTGGATGTCAGGTCACTACTCTTGAAGGGCTGGCAGACAATTAGGTGAGGGAACAAGCCCTTAGCACTTTGCCTGAGGACATGAGGATCTGGTGAGCTGATAGACAATGTGCTAGTTCAGGCGAGTTGGGGAAGAAGGGAGACCTACTATACCTAACAAGCAGGGCATCATTAAACAGAAAAGGGACACCCAGTGCTGCTCATGGGTCTAAGAGAGCCCATGGTGGGCAGCTGAGACAGCCCCAACAGAATTTGCCAGTAGCAGGGGAAGCCACCAGTCCAGGTACACATCCAGGACCTAGGGTTAAATGTTTTGAATGGAAACATTGGGACCATGTGGTATATAGATGTCCACAGAGGCAAGGTGGGGAACAAAAGGTGAGGGAGCCAGTAAGTGGGAAAGACAACGTGCCAACTGTAGGTTGTCTTCAGACAACAAGTTTACCAAACTACCACAAGAAGTTATATCCTATTGTAGTGAATTGCAAAGATGCCTTTCTAAGAGAGACACAGCCTCTGACATAACCATTGTGAAGCCTGCAATGTTTACAGAAGAGCACTACTTGCCTGAGCAGTCTACTTCATCCAGAGCTTTAGGAGGATCCCCATTCCAAATACCTTGGGCTAGGGTTCACCTTGACTGGGAGGGTGGAAAAGGAAGCCAGCAAGTAGGTGTGTTTGAGGATATCCCTGCAGATGTCCTGATAGGGAATGATTTTGATAGTGCAGTACCATGTGCTCATGCAGTTGCATGCAGTCAGGCTTGGAGACAAGCATGTGGGTCTGGTAGCCCGGGGGAGACCCAGTCATACCGCATACTTACAGTCAGAACTGGTGAGGTGGTTACTTCAGGGAGGGACCTACCCTGTAGCAGTGAGACTGAAGGTGAGCCACAGCTGCTTGTGGGTACTGATGTTCCCTTGGGCAGAGTGACTGCAAAGGTAGAGGTGAGCAGTAGTACCCAGGCTGACAGTGAAGTACTGCTGTCGGAGGATGCCAGACTTCCTGTGGAAAGGGAGCTGGGAAAGGATACAGAGAGAGAGTTGAGACAGGCTTATCTCTCAGACCCTACATTGCAAGGCCTGAGGAAAGTAGCTAATGAGGCACCTGATTCTCAAGGGAAGGGGAAAATCTGCAAACTGGGATAAAGAGCTACTGTACAGAGAGTGGACCCCTTAGGGATGGTTAGAAGGTGAGAAAGTACAAGCAGTTGGTAGTGCCTAGAGCCTATAGGTTTATAGGTTTATAGGTTAGTACTAGGCTAACTGCCCTTGCGAGCCAATTAATATAACCAATTCCATTCCCTCTGCACCTTGCTGCACCTTGTGCAAACACAAACAACGATAGGCCCAGGCCATCCTCCCATCTAGCATTTCTAGCTATAGACCATGATATTCCCTTTGCAAGTCATATGGGCATAAAACATACAAAGAGACGTATTATACAGAACTTCTATTGGCCTGGAATTTCCAGAGATGTAACAGGTACTGCAGGATCTGTGAGCAATGCCAAAAGGTAGGCAAGGCAGGAGACAAGGTAAGAGCTCCTTTTTTGCCTTTGCCTGTGATTAAGGAGCCATTTTAGAGGGTAGCTATGGATATTGTGGGGCCTCTGAGGAGCTCAAGATCCACAGGGAAAAAGTAAATCCTAGTGGTAGTAGATTATGCAACAAGATACCCTGAGGCAGTGGCTCTGTTCTCCATTGAAGTGGAAAAGGTGGCACATGCTCTGTTAAAGGTTTTTCAGCAGGCTAGATTTCCCAAAAGAAATACTGACTGATAGAGATGCCAATTTCACGTCAGACCTGCTGGCTTGTCTGTAGAAGTACTGTGGGATGAAGCACCTGAAGACCACCACCTACCATCCCCAGACCAATGGTCTTGTTGAGAGGTTAAACTCTACGATCAAGTCCATGCTATGAGCATTTACAGACCAGTTTACGAGGGAGCGGGACAAATATTTGCCCCATCTGCTGTTTGCTTACAGAGAGGTTCCACAGGAATCCACGGGATTCTCACCCTTTGAGTTGCTGTATGGGCATAGGGTGAGAGCACCTCTAGATTTAATTCATGATGAGTGGGAAAATGAGTGTGAATCTCACCAGGAGTCTGTTGTGCCATATGTCCTAAACCTCAGAACAAGGCTCAGGGAACTCATGGGCTTGGCTCAGGAGAACCTGGCAGGAGCTCAAAAGCAGAAAAAGGTCTGGTATGACAGGAATGTTTGAGCTAGAAAGTATAATGTAGGGCAGCAGGTAATGGTTCTCATTCCTGTCAGACACAGTAAGCTGCAAGTAGCTTGGGAGGGGCCCTACAAGGTAGTAAGAAAGGTAAGTGATGTTAACTACATGGTTAAAGCTAGACAGGAGGCAGGGGCACAGACTGTACCATGTTAACATGCTGAGACCTTACCATGATAGGGAGGCCCTTGTGCTGAGTATATGCAGTGAAATGTGGGAGGAGTCTGAGGGAGATCTGGTGACTAATCTCCTCAGTGAGGCTCGGACTGACTCCTCAGTGGAAGGGGTAGCAATATCCCAGCAGCTGTCTCCTACCCAGGTTCGAGAAATCCGAGCAGTGTTACAGGAGTTTGGGGACATGTTCTTTGGGAATCCAGGGTGTACCCACCTGATGCAGCACCAGGTGAACACAGGACCCCAAAGGCCTATTAGGCAGACCCCTTATAGGTTGCCTGAGAGAGTCAAACAGACTCTGAGGGAGGGCATACAGGAAATGTTGTAACTAGGTGCAATTCAAGAGTCCCACAGTCCCTGGGCCTCCCCAGTGGTGCTGGTGCCAAAGAAGGATGGTAGAACCAGGTTCTGTTTGGGCTACAGGAAATTAAATAGTCACACAGAGTCAGATGATTACCCCATTCCTAGGTCGGATGAAGCCCTAAAGCAGCTGGCTGGGGCTAAGTATCTAACAACCATTGATCTTAGCAAGGGTTACTGGCAGATGCCCTTGACTCCCAGTGCTAGAGACAGGTCAGCCTTTGTGATTCCTTTTGGCTTGTATGAAATCACAAAGATGCCCTTTGGGATGAAGAATGCCACTGCAACTTTCCAGAGGCTGGTAGATCATATCCTAGTAGGAGCAGGAGGGTTTGCCCTTGCTTACCTAGATGATATTGCCATCTACAGCTATTCCTGGCAAGAGCACCTTCAGTATGTCAGGGAGGTGCTGGGCAGACTACAGAGGGCAGGGTTGACCATTAAGCAGAGCAAATGCCAGGTGGGTACGGAAGAGGACTCCTACCTGGGATATAGAGTGGGGAATGGCAAGATCAGGCCAGAACCTGCCAAAGTGGAAGCCATTCAGGCATGGCCTGCACCTGTTACCAAAAAGGAGGTGAGGGCATTTTTAGGGACAGCAGGGTATTACCGAAAGTTTGTCACCAGTTATAGCACCATAGCTGCTCCCCAAACAGACCTGACAAAGAAAAACTGCACAGATAAGGTAGTGTGGACCACAACATGTGAGCAGGCATTCCAGAAGCTTAAAGAAGCTTTGGGAGGATCCCCTGTGTTAGCCAGTCCATATTACAGCAAATAATTTGTTGTGCAGGTGGATGCTTCAAACCATGGGGTGGAGGCTGTACTTAGCCAGATTTCTTCAGAGGGAGAAGAGCACCCAGTGGTTTATCTCAATCATAAGCTCTAACCCAAGAGAAATGCTATGCAGCAGAAACTTCAGCCTTATCTGTATGGAAAAATATTCACTGTAGTTGCAGATCACAATCCCTTAACATGGTTACACCTAGCCAGCCGGCAAAATGCCAAGTTGCTAAGATGGAGCCTAGGGTTGCAAGCATATGATATGTCAGTGCAGCACCACAGTGGTATTAGCAATGCCAATGCAGATGGGCTCGCAAGACAGGAAATGGGGTAAGGTATATTCAGAAAGACCTAACCCTCTCAAGCAGTGTTTCTCAAGGGTCACTTGAAAAACTAGCCTGAGTTGTCGAGGAGGTAATGTGAAAAACTGAAAGGCTGCCAGCCCAGCTAGATAGAATTTTGTAGATAATTCTGTGTCATCGTAAATATTAATATAATCCACAGGCTGTTTTACAAATGTAAGAAAAACTTGTGTTATATGTTCTAAGCTTCAAAAATGTAACCACAGTGCACCCTGCTGGCAGAAAGCTGATAAAGTAATGCATTCTATGACTGTTTGATCTCAAAGCTCAGAGACAGGATTTCTGCATGAAGGAATTCCTTCTATTGTTTTGAGACCAGAGTTAATTGCAAGGCTTTACGTTGCTGTGGCTTCCTGACCAGGTGCAAGCTTACTAAGAAAACTAAGAAATGTAAATTTAGAGTTTCTGGCAACCTGGGAACCAGAGAAGTTTCAAGAATGATGTAATCTAAAATAAGTCAGAAGTGATGTATTATCAATTTAAGAGATCTCAGAGAGAAAGAGATAGCATTTTCCATTTGTCTTCAGAACTGACAACATCACAGCATTCTGCCTTTGCTCTATATGTAAGTTTATTTAGAAGTTAGTATTTCTCTTAGAAATAGATAGAAATAGTAAGATTAGACTAGCTGCTTTCTGTATTTATGTCAGACTATCCTACAGTATTGTTTTAAAGTTTCTGTGGCTGAACTCTTGACTGGCACTGTGGTGAATTGAGGAGATTTGTCTTGTGTTTTTATTATTTATTGTTAAATATTTTTAAACCTTTCAATTGTGGCTGTTTTGTGTAGAGTTAATTTAAGCTCTAGAGTATTTGCATGTATTTAGTGATACTGTACAAAGCCACTTCAATAGTCTTGCTGTTCGTCACACTTAATAATTGGATAATAATATTGCACAGGAAATTGTACACCCTTTGGGAAGGGCCTTATAGTAGCTGATGTTGGTGTGACTGACCTGAGACGCACCTCCTTGGACTACATGAAAAGGGATATGAAGGAGCTGTCCGATCTTGTAGCCCAGGCAGGTATGACCCTAGCCATGAGTAGCATCCTGCCATCACCCAGAATGATACCACAGTACAAGGACAAAATGATTGACTTCAACAATTGGCTAAGCTTCTGGTGTCATTCTAAGGGGATCCAGTATCTGTCTGCCTGGGATGACATGATCGACCATGATGCTTTGCCAGAGAAGGCCTGCACCTGTCACCCCTGAGATTCCAGATACTGGCTAAGGATCTAGCCATCACTATAGTGCCTTTTTTAGGCAAGGTTCAAATGACAAATTCACCACCCTAACAGGTACAGGCAAGAAGAATCTGAGGGTATTGCTACTCAATGCTAGAAGTTTAAACCTCAAAATGCACTCTCTCGAGGCACTCCTTAAAATGTAGAACATCGACATCTGTGCAGTGACAGAGACCTGGTTCAAGGCTCCAGAGAATACCCCTGCATTACCATGCTATAATTCATACCACACCTTTCGGCCACCTAACCTGGACCAAAACACTAAAGGCGGAGGAGTGTCCATATTCATTAAGGATATCCACACCTCCAGGCTAGTTGCTCAGCATAATGCATCCAAGATTATCCAAGTGCACCTAACTCTGGGCAAGACCGCAATCCAAATTGTAGCTTGCTACAGATCCCCCACCATGCCCCAGGATTCCCACTTATTTCTTAATACACTGGAAAATATCAGGGTACAACTTAACACCCTAATAATGGGCGATTTCAACTACCCTACCATTAACTGGGAAAACTACTCATGTGCAAACACTTGTGCTCAACATTTTCTGGAATTCATAAATTCCAATGCCATGGATCCACTTATCCACTACCCCACCAGGGGCAGCAATGTCCTAGACCTGGTTATTACCAACATGGGCAACTGGTGCTCCACACCAGAGGTCAATTCCTCGTTGGTCAGATCCGACCACAAGCTAATCACCCTAGACATCCACATCCCTCCCCCAACCCCATTAGGGAAACTGCAGTAAAATATTTCTCCAAAGCCAACTTCACGCTTCTTAAGATAGAAGTGGCAAACTTCACGACACCCATGCTGACTGACAATAGAGGTATGACTGCTGAATCCTACACAAATGCACTTTATAAGCACTTACACGAGTGCATGGATTGTGCAATCCTTAACAAAACCAAGATGTTATCCTCCAAAAAAAGGGAGCCAATTTGGTGGGTCCCTGCTATAACAAACTCTACAACAGAAGAAAGAAACTGTTGCAAAAAAGAGTAAAATCCCATGATTGGAGAAACTCCCTGGTCAGCCTCAGTAAGAAGCTGAGATCCCTCATAAAATCCTCCAAAGCTAGTTATGAAAACAAAATTGCCACTGACTCTAAAGACAACCACAAAGCATTGTATAGCTATGTCAAGAATCTCAATGGCAACACTCAGATCTGCTCTGAGTTACAGCACAATGGTCCTAAATATACAGAACCAACTGATATTGCCAACATCCTGGCAGATAGGTTCAGTGCTAACTTTACCCCCAGTCATCCCCTAAAGGGCCCATCTCTATACCAGAAGAATGCAAAGTTCCTGTAATCACGGCTGCACAGGTAAAAAACACACTATCCAAAGCCAAGAACACAGCATCCATGGGACCTGACAATATCCAGGCTGTGTTCTTCATGAACTACAAAACAAACTGGCACCCCACCTAAGTACCATGTTCAATCATAGCCTCACCTCAGGCTATGTGCCCACTGAAGGGCGCACAGCAACAGTTATCCAACTCCACAAAGGGGGAGCCACCACAGACCCCGGAAACTACCACCCCATTAGCCTAATGAGCCTGGTCTGCAAGGCTATGGAGCGTATCATCATGGAACTTATAAACAATGACATTGGTAATCTCCAAACTCAGGACCCCACCCAGTTTGGGTTTGTAAAAGGCATATCATGTCTCCTAAACCTGCTAGACTTCTTTGAAGCAGTAACCAAAGTCGTAGATGAGGGTAAGGTAGTTCACACAGCCTATATAGATCTCGCCAAGGCTTTTGACACCATCCCCCACTCTAGAATTATAGATAAACTCACTAAACTAGGTATAAATCCGTATGTCACAAGATGGGCTGCCAACTGGCTCACCAACAGAACCCACACTGTGAAAGTAGCAGACTCCAAATCCAACTTCAGACCAGTGACAAGTGAAGTACCACAGGGTTAAGTCCTGGGTCATCTCCTGTTTGGTATCTACTTCTCTGAAGTACAGGCCAACACAGAAGGTCTTTGGCTAACAAAGTTTGCAGATGACTACAAACTAGGAGCCATAATCAAAACTCCAAAAGATGTGGACATCCTACAAAAGGGCCTCGCTGAGACAGATGCCTAGTGTCAAAGCCATGGCCTCAAGCTCAATGCCAAAAAGTGCACTGTCATCCCTTTTGGTAAAAACTCAGTACCCATGAACTACCAGATAGGTGGTAGTCTACTTAATACCAAAAGTGTGATAAGAGACCTTGGGACACAGGTGGACAGTAGTCTCTCATTTGATAATCACATTGCCACAGTAGTCAGGAAATACTTCTACCTGGCACACCTCATCACAAAAGGTTTCTCATCCAGGAAAAAAGAGGTCATTGTTCCCCTCTGCTTGTCACTCATTAGACCCATTATAGAGTACAATGCCCCTTTTGGTATGTACCTCACAAGACATCTACAACAACTGGAAAGGCCACAGAAATACCTCACAAAGAGGGTTACCGGCCTCAAAGAGATGCCCTATGCAGACTGTCTCAAAAACCTGCAGCTTTACTCCGTTACATATCGCCTACTCAGAGGCGATCTCTGCCTAATACACAAAGCTATGTCAAACCCAGAGCTTTAAGACATGCTCCACTTAAAGAAATCCCAATCCCTATGAGCTACACACTCTAGGGACCTAAACCTCATCACCACAATAAACAGAACATGCTGGAGGGATAGATTCCTGTCCCAGAGACTTCCCATACTCTGGAATTAACTACCTATCTATATCAAACAAAGCTCCTCATTAGCACTCTTCAAGAAAAATCTTGATGATTGGATGGGAGATAGGAAATTCACCCCGGGGATCACTTCTGTGGCTCTGCTCGACAGTGGTGGCGAAAGCCAGGGTACCTTTGGCTAGGCTTATATAGGCCCTAGGGCCAATAGTCTAGTACCTACCTATGAACCTATGAACCTATTAGTTGTTGGTGGCTGTTGGTACTACCTTATAGCCTGGCAAAAGGGAGCACAGCTGAATAACCTGTGCCAGCCTTCCCCAGGAGTGCCTGTGTGTTTATATATAAATCAAACCTTAAAGTGTGCATGTGTGTCAGCTACTTGGGCAGAGACATGAAGCACTGGTTGGACAGACAGGGTGCTGGAGGTTTTAGCTTGACCACTAGGCTGAGATATGGACCCTATATCTGTGCCAGTGGGGAGTCTTATTGGGAATCTGGAGAGAAATAGAGAAATGAGCCCCAGAATGACTGTGATCTTTGTGTGCTCTTAAGGGAAATTGTTACTTTACTGTGTGTGTAGTTATTATCCTTGTCAATGTGCATGCCCCTCACTGGTACTAGTGGTGAGGATTGAGGCTCCTTGATTACTGGGCCATTGCACCAGTGTCACACTATACTGTTTGGTATCTTTATCAATGATCTTTTGAAAGCCACTAAAAGTGCTCAAATCACACATTATGCCAGTGATTCCAACATTATCCTGCTTTGCCTAAAACCTTAACAATCTACAAAAAATAAGACAGGAATCCTTCACTTCCATCGAATCCTTGTTGCCCATCTTACAGCTATTCCTCAACCCAACAAAATTTAAATTAATACTATTCTCTCCCAAATGATTGGAACCCATTTTTTCTATATCTTCAATAGACAACACAGAATCTTGAACTTACTCAATACACAAAACTCCTTGGTATCTTCATAGATAAAAATCTGAAATTTGGCTGTAACACCCAATACATAATTGAAAAAAAGCATTCTTGTGAAACTAATCTCCTTATACAGATTTAAGTCCTTTTTGACTGATTCTGCACAGAATCCTAGGGTCTCTACCCATCCTCTGCCCTTGCTCCTGTACTCTGCACCTATATTTGCCAACTTGCAGGCCAGTCGACCACAAAATTGAAGCAGTGCTATTATAAACAAGCTAGTCTCTCCAATATAGAACCAATTGTTGTGGGGCACTCAAGGAGCTAAACTGGTTTGAACTTCATCACTACCTTGCATAGTCTCAACTGCTAACCATCCATCTTCTCATGTATGAACCTCAAAAATGCCCCACTCTTGCAAATATTATTCACCTACACAATAACTCTTTAGGTGTCTCCCTCTACTCAGTGTTTTCAAAATATGGAACATAATCCTTCTTTCTCTCAAACAAGTCCAGTCACCAAATTCATTCAAAAGACTACTAAAGTCTCATCTAATAAACACATGGCTTTGTCTATACTTATTTCCTAGGTACAGGATGTATAATAATCCCAATGCGTACCACTACCTTCACATCTCATATTTCTAGATCTCCAAAATTCCATTATTTTCACCTTCCTAGATCCTATTTTTCTTTCTCCTTCATACTTGTTCATCTTAAGTTTCCACCTCTATGTCTTGCTCATCTTTACTTGTATCACTGCTTCTCTCCTCCATACCTTTGTTCTCCTACTCTCACTAAGTCCCATACTAGTAATTTCCTCCTATTATACCTTTTCTACTTTTATTGGAAGGCTCTAATCGATGAATACTTATATTTCTAAATCAGCCAACCAAAAGTATGAACCTTTTGGTTCTACTGATTATTTTATTACGTGTGGAATATTGTGCTGCATATATTTGTGTATTTTTTACCTTGTGAATTTTTATAATCTTAAATTTTTGTATGTAATTATATATATGTCTGGAGCTTTTCTCAGCAGGTCTCCATTGAAAAGAAGTTTTGTGCCCAGTCAGACTTTCCCAGTAAACAAAAGCAATGACTAATTAAATAAATTTAAGGATGTTTATTAAAACTCTGTCACAAAAAGTTATAACCTTGCTCTGCATGACAACTGGAACAAAGAACTCCATAAAATATTTAAATGTATGTGTGTGTGTGTGTGTGTGTGTGTGTGTGTGTGTGTGTGTGTGTGTGTGTGTGTGTGTGTGTGTGTGTGTGTGTGTGTAGGAATCTATGCCTGAATGTATGTATTAATATGTGTACATATAGTTGTGCATATGTCTATCTCTTTCTATCTCTATATTTCTATATTTTCATATTTCTATGTAGCTACAGTATATTCATACACAAGTAAGTATATATCCTAAAAACTAAATGCCTGTATATGAATTTTATTAGTTAGTTACTTAGTTTATTATTAAGTTAAATCTAATGGACCATGCCTATGGTGAAAGGGAACTCAGGGGAATGCCACAGACTAAAAACATGACACAGTGTAACAGATAAAGTAACACAGTAGCAGATTACAAGTAAGGTCACATTTAGTTATAATGATACAATTAGAAAATGTTGTTACTGAGCATAAGAATAAGCTTAAGACAAAGGAGATCAATAACTACACATATCTGAAAGTAAGCAACCAGCTGTCATACGTAGTAGAGATGCACTATAAAAGTTTATGTACATGGTTATTTATGTGTACACACATCGGATGAACCTGTGGTTGAAATAATGCAATGCTGGCAGTTTATTTATTTATTTCCATTTGATAACCAGCTAGGTGAACTGGTCAAATGTCCTTTTTCATTTATAACCAGGACCATATATTAGATGATGTATTGCATGAACATATCTCGGACAACAGTGTGGTACATGAATTCAGAGTACATATGGCAAAACAGTTATATACACTCACTGCAGCAGTGTACACTTAGTTATTTCAATAAAATATGTGCATAAGTATTTACATATGTACAAGAGGATGTGTGGTAAAGCCAGTAACTACTATATCTTGTAAGCATCTACAAGTGGATTGAAAGTATAGGTATTCTTTAAGGGTCTTTTTAAAGGTTTTATCTGTGTACAGCTGAGTGATGCAGCAGATTTTGCTGTTACCTCACAGGTAGAGGTTTTCCTATTCGATTCTCGACTGGGGTGTCTTCGGTGCAGAGTCTACATGTCCTCATTGCTTTCATGTAGGTTTCCTCTGGGTGCTCCTGTTTCCTCTTGCATTACAAAGACATGCGTGTGGAGCATTTTTCCGTGGGCCTCCGATGAAAATCGGCTTGTTCCAAGTTAGACTTTCCTGGTAAACAAAAAAGTGTTAATGTTTTTGGGAAAGTGGCTCCAGATTGCTGATCCTAATCTTGAAAAAGCCCTTTTTTCCAAACTATTGTTTAAAAAGGTAGGCATGAAAGTAATACATTTTACCTTCTAATCTGGTCCTAGAAATATTATAGGAGGATATATGCATGCATGCATGCCTGAATTCTGCACTGATTGCCTTATGCAAGTGACACAGGTAATAGGTTTGCAGATGAATGTCAAAGAGGGAAATTCTAACAGACTATTATATAACTGAGTGATCATTAAAAGGTAGCAGATTAAAAATTCAGGTAAATGATACAGCATATTTAACACTTGGACAAATGTTATCTAAAATGGAGGGAAGAGGGATATATAGCTGATGCCTGAGACATGATTCAGTAGTGCAGCTGTGGTAGCTAAATTTGTTGTCTCTCCAAGGGACTCTTACTGCTTGGCAGTGGGACAGGGTACATACAGTACAATGACCTATCAGAGGTTTCTAAAACAGACATTTAGCAACTTGCCATGTGGATGTTTTGCTACATTTCTAACATGCAGACTTATCAACTTGGCATGGAGTTGTTCAACTACAGAATTTAATGAAGTGAAATGGATTGTAAGGACAGAAGGGACTAAAAACAGGATAACACATGGGAGTAAAAACAGAAATTGAGGCAGTAAAGAAAAATGGAGGGAGTGGTGATGGATATTAATTAGGCATGGAAGACAGGGCAGTTAGTAAATTTGAATTTACAAGTGTAGATGATAAACATTAAATAGTAATTAAGGTTCTTAAAACATAAAGGATTTTAAGCATATATAAATTTGCAGTGAGTTGAACAGCAAAGTGACAAGCAGCTTGCATTAGGCACTGCAGAGTGTGCTGAAAAGGATAATTCAGACAATATAAATGCATGAAATTGCTTTTTGTAGCATTATTTAGGTTTCTAGGTTCATAGGTTGTACTAGGCTAGCTGCCCTTATGGGACATTTCAAGTCTAGCCAATTTCCCTTTCACAGGTGAGAATCAAACCCTGTGCCTTGTGTCTTTGACATAAATACCTTAACCAGTTATGGATTGTTAGGAGATGACAAGCACAGGAATAGCTGGAGACAGTTGTACAACAGGTACACAGAGGGCAGAAGATGCATATAAGACTGGCATATCTTTTGGTGCAGTCAGTTTGTTAAACTAAGGAAAATGCAGGGATGTTTTTCATAGTGCAGTCAGTGTAAATAAAGTTATACTGATTGCCCAGATCTAAATGCAGTGCATAAACAGATATGAATTAGATAAGCACAAACTGACAAACTGCAACAAATAAGAGAAGGCATGCTGGTAATGGCTAGAAAGAAGCAGGTGAAAAAAAAAGGGACTAATGTAAATTTCCGACAAGTGCACAGCTTCTGTTTCTGTTTACAGACAATGTGATATACCTTCTACTCAAAGCACAAGATAATTATAAATACATTGTGTAAACTGCAAAATATATAGCCAAGAAAACATCTCCCCTCTGCTGGACAGTCTTTGACATTTCAGCAGCATACTGATAACGTTTTCTTATCATTCTAAATGTGATCACATTTTGCATGTTTATACAGTTAAGTAGACCAGTTCATTCACAAATGAGAATATGAATGCAGTAGCATAGTGAATAGGAACTGTTTTTGCTTCTTTAGTCTGGAAACACTTTAAGCAAACCAATCTAACTTTATAATAGTTATTATAGCCTTGACTCAAAACCAGTTCTACTCCAAATATATGCTGTTTCTAGTAGTTATTACTATAATACATTCTAGAAGCACAAAATTAGTGCTATTCCATATTCTGCTATGATTCTGTTAGTCTTTGCAAACAGAGCAATAAAGAAAGAATTTGTTTGTATAGCAATAATCGTAATAGCATGTACACAAACTGCAATGTTTCTAGACTCGATGCATTTTCAAGAAAATGCTTTTGTACTACAACAGTAACTGCAGTAATTGAGACATTTGAGAAAGTGAAGGAGAAAAAGAGAAATGATGATTGTTGTTGCAGAGCAAGAACAGACCGGCTGCATCAGCAGAACAAGAACAGACCGACTGCGTCAGCAGAACAAGAACAGACCGACTGCATCAGGACTTCCATATAACAGAAGAGGCAGGGAAAAGTCCAAGCATGTGATAGAAGTGGGAGAACAGATAGAAAAAAATGACAGATAGATACCCAAACAAGATACTCAGTGTAAGAACCTGCACAGTACCTAGGGAATGTAAAATGTTAGGTACAGCTTGACCTTAAAAGAAGGCAAAGTGCCTCAGGACAGTAAGAAAGCAATACTGATACCACTGCATAAAGGTCAGGCAAAAAAAGCAAAGGGAAATTACTGCCTAGTAACTCTTTTGTGCATCCCCATAAAAATTATAAACAGAATACTGAGTGATGGGCTGGAAGACACTCTTAACTAACCACAGGTATCAAAGCTTGTATCACTCAAAGAAACAAGAAAGTGATCTTATCTGACTAATGTGATACAATTTTATATTATTGCAATTAATATGAATGACAGTGAGAATTCTGTGGATGTGATGTACCTAGATTTCACCAAAGACATTTATTAGCTAACACAAAAGTGTATAAAATGTTTAGACAGGTGCAATGTGGATGTTTGGGTGATTGACCAGTAAATGGCAGTGATGCACAATGGTAAATTGCCAGAAACGTGAAGATTTGAGTGTTGTGTTCCAGGAATCAGTGATTGGCCATTTCTATTTAACCTGCTTATTTCTGTTTAACCTGTTTATAACAAACATTTCACTTTGTAAATAAAGCATGATCCGGTCTCACTCGTCAAGGAGTATTCATGACAGCTGGGATTTGAATGAGTATTATTGTAAAGAAGGACCTGGTCAGGTTAAGAAGGTAAGTAGGTCATTATCAATTGAAGTCAGTATGGACATTTGCACACTGGTACAATTTGTGAGTTATATCCTTGCCAAACCAGGTAAGTATAAAGAGTGCTTGCATCAAAAAGCAGCTGGGGGGGTTGGGCTTTCTAAGATGGTTACACACTGATCATTGGCTTAATTTCATCTTTCCCAGTGTTAAAAAAAACTGAAACACAAGGGCCATTAACTCTGTCACTTTTAGTAAATTCAGTTACTGGCTAGTAAGTACACCACCTGGATGCCAGTAAAGTAGAAACTAAGAGAGCCTGAAGTAAAATCAACTAGACAAGGTGAAGAGAAATCATTGACTGGGAATAATCCTGCAGCTGGTCAGCAAAAAGTAGCTCAAGCTGCAGCTTTGGCGCAAGACATGGTTTCCAGTAATCTAGAAGAAAAAAATAAGTCAAATGTGTTCAGAGCTGATTAAAATAAATAAAACACAGAAGTAGTATATCACCTCAAAAGACAAAAGGCTGGGAAAAATGGAAGAAACTTCAAACAGACATTCAGATTAGCTGATAAAATTGTAACAATCAGAGGTGATAATGAAGAAAAGCCTGGCTGAGTATGAGACTGCTCAAGAAGAGATGTTTCAAAAAATAGTAGAATTAGAGGCATACCTCTCAAGTGTACCTCATTACGAGGAACGTATTTTGGGTCTTAAAAAGTTCATGTTCCTCAAAGTTCTTCAAAGTTCCACATTGAAAGACTCTGTCACACATTTAGTGTTAGGAATTTTTTAAGTGAAATCCATTGTAAATAGAAATTAATCATATCAATTCATTAAAATATCTTCTTTATAAGTAAAACCAGCACATTTTAACCATCCTATGACCTTCCTAGTTGAAGTTGCTAGCAAGCCATTAGTATGTGTTCCACATTTTGCCCATTTGTTCCACATTATGAGGGCTAGTGTTCCTCATTTTGGACATAGAAGGTTGAGAGCTATGATTAGAGGACTGAGAATGTAGGGAAAACCTGAGATTTTTAGCAGTATCAGAGAAACTAGAAGGAACAGACTACTAATTTTATGAAGGCACAAATAAGCAACTGGACTAGTGTTTCACAGCAGGATCTGTTAACTGAGAGGGAACATCATGTGTATGTTCAAAACCTGGTCATTTAAAAGAAGCCAAGACCTGTATTAGGAAATATGCAATCCTACCAGCAGAAAGAGTTAATCCTGACAAAAGTGTAGCAAAATGGCCTGTACATCGGGCAGAAAAGAAAAAAATTAGCACAGCAATCAGAGGTTGTCAAGAGGCAGGTGTGAGAGTCCAACTGCGCTAACCAACTGTCTCCAAAATAATATTCCTTGGAGGATCAAATATTTTTTTTATGGCAGAATAGGCTAAGGAAGAAATATGAAAGTTTGTCCAACAAATTATTTAACTGCATTTCTGCCAGTTTTGTATATTGCACTTTACCAGATCATTTGTTTCAAATTGTATTTAGTGTTACAGGCTACACATTCAAGTGTGCTAGCCTTTTAGAGCTTTGTTAGTGTATTTTGCTGTGCTTTTTTACTTCCCTACTTCTTAAAAAAAAAAAAAAATACCTACTACAAAAATCCTATCTGCCTCCTCATTTCCCACCTTTTCCTTAAACCAGTATAGTCCAGATCCCAGATTTGCTGATTTCTGGACTGTGTTTTGTGTTGGGAGTGGACCAGATCTTGCAGAAATAGAGGGAAGTCTTGCAGCCCATCAGTGGCAGTGGTAAGCTCTGAACAGCCTATTATCGCTAGGGGAGTGGTTTCCAGCTCGAGGTTTGTTGTACTATTGGCCGTTTTGGGCTGCTTCTATCCCTTTCAACTTCTGCTTTAAAACCCATGTTTGTGGGGGTTTGTGCTTGTTTTTACCTCAGAGGATCCGTTTGGACATCCTGCAGAGAATTACAGCAGCAGAAAGGAGAGAGAGAGACTTTAATTGTTCAAAAGATCTGCATTCTGCTTTTTATTACCTGACGCACCTTGTCATAAGTGTTTTACTACTCTGTTAAATTATTTAACTGCATTTCTGCTGGTTTTGTGCATTGCATTTTACCAGATCATTTGTTTCAAATTGTATTTATTGTTACAGGCTACACACTCAAGTGTGCTAGCCTTTTAGGGCTTTGCTAGTGTAGATTGCTGTGCTTTTTTTTACTTCACTACTTCTGAAAAAAAAAAAAAAAAACTAGCTACTACAAAAATCCTATCTGCCTCCTCATTTCCCACCTTTTTCTTAAACCAGTATAGTCCAGATCCCAGATTTGCTGATTTCTGGACTGTGTTTTCTGTTGGGAGTGGACTAGACCTTGCAGAGATAGAGAGAAGTCTTGCAGCCTATCTATCACTAGGGGAGTGGTTTCCAGCTCTAGTTTTGTGATACTATTGGCCATTTTGGGCTGCTTCTATCCCTTTCAACTTCCTACTTTAAAACCTGTGTTTGCACGTGTTTGGGCTTTGAGCAACGCCATCGAGCCACGGTTAAATCTATTACCGGAGCCACAAGGTCTGATTTTCAAATTTTCCCTAAGATCTAGTTAATCTCTCAAGTATCAGTGCTCTTTGTACCCAGAAATAGCTCAGACCTACTTGTAAGCACTATATCACCCTTAAATTGCTATAGCACTCAACCTTCCTTGCCTAATAAACAGGAAAACAGTTCCAGTACTTAAATTAAATAAGATCTTATCAAGGCATGTCCAAGGGTCAGCTCTCAGTGTTTTCTCCTGTCTACCTGGTGAATCTGGGCATCTTGGGGCAATATAGTAATTGCCTCTTGTACACAGACAACTGTCTCTTCCTACCACCCGACACTACAACTTGCGAGGGATGCACTTATTTAGCCAAGCTGGAAGCCAAGCTCTCTCCAACCAAGACTGAACTAGTTAGTCAAGAGGAGAAGGTCAACACCCGCACAACACCACACTCAACACATAGTCCCTCAAAACCTTTACCACCAGTACCCACACATAGCAATGCCAAACACACACCTACATACGCGGAGGTTCAAAATGTAAATCTAAACAGGAAACAGAGACCCCCAAAGTAGATACACAAACAACCACGGCCCACCAGCACAATCAAAGCAACACATAGCCCAAAACACTAGTGTGCCACCCAGCAACACCCCATAAGGCAAAACAAAGTACCTAACAAACTAGTCAAAGGTGACTCTGTAGTCAGGCACACTGATGTCCCACTCACCAGGCTGAATAAAGAGAAGATTACAGTCAGCTGCTTGTTGGGTGCAAGGTTTTGCCACATAGCATATGCACTTAGGTCACTCCACAACAGGTATGATTATGACTCTGTCATCATCCATGTTGGAGTGAATGACCTAGGATGCACCTCTCTGGACTACATGAAACGAGACATGAAGGAGCTCTTGGATCTGGTAGCACAGACAGGCAAGGCCCTAACCCTGAGTAGAATCTGCCCTCACCCAGAATGATACCACAGTACAAGGACAAAATGACTAACTTCAACAATTGGCTAAGTTTCTGGTGTCATTCTAAGGGGATCCAGCATCTGTCTGCCTCGGATGACATGGCTGACAGACCACGATGCTTTGCCAGAGATGGTCTGCACCTGTCACCCCTGGGATTTCAGATACTTGCTAAGCCTCTTGCCACCCCTATAGTGCCTTTTTTTGGCAAGGTTCAAATGCTAAATTCATCACTGTAACAGGTACAAGCAAGCAAACTCTGAGGGTAATGCTACTCAATGCTAGAAGTCTAAACCTCAAAATGCACTCATTTGAGGTAATCCTAAAAATGGAGAGCATCAACATCTGTGCAGTAACAGATACCTGGTTCAAGGTTCCAGAGAGCACCCCTGCATTACCAGACTATAATTCATACCACACCTTTTGGCCATCTAACCTGGACTGAAGCACTAAAGGCAGAGGCGTATCAATATTCATCAAGGATATCTACATCTCCAGGCTAGTTGCTCAACACAATGCATCTGAAATTATCCAAGTGCAACTATCACTGGGCAAGACTGCAATCCAGGTTGTAGCTTGTTACAGATCCCCTGCCATGCCCCAGGATTCCCACTCTTCATTTGTTAAGATACTAGAAAATATTAAGGTACAACTCAATACCTTAATTATGGATGATTTCAACTACCCCACCATCAACGATGAAAGCTAATCATGTACCAACTTATTCGTTCAACATTTTTTGGAATTCATAAACTCCAATGCCTTTGATCAGCTTGTCCACACCCCTGCCAGGGGCAGCAATATCCTGGACCTGGTCATTACCAATATGGGTAACCGGTGTTCCACACCAGAGGTCAACTCCTCACTGGTCAGATCCGACCAGAAGCTAATCACCCTAGAAATCCACATCCCACCCCCACCCCCATTAAGGAAACCACCATCAAAAACTACTCCAAAGCCAACTTCATGTTACTTAAGACAGAAGTGGCAAACTTCATGACAGCCACCCAGATGGATAATAGAAGTATGACTGCTGAATCTTATGAAAATGCACTGTATAAGCACATACATGAGTGCATGGATTGTGCCATCCCCAACAGAACCAAGATGCTATCCTTCAAAAATAGGAAGCCAATCTGGTGGTCACCTTCCATAAACAAACTCTACAACAGAAGGAAGAAGCTGTTGCAAAAAAGAGTAAAAACCCAAGATTGGAAGATCTCCCTGGTCAGCCTTAGGAAGAAGCTGAGATTCCCTCATAAAATCCTCCAAAGTCAGTTATGAAAGTAAAAGTGCCACTCATTCCAAAGGCAACCACAAAGCATTCTACAGCTATGACAAAAATCTCAATGGCAACACTCAGATCTGCTCTGAGCTGCAGCACAATGGCACTAAATATACAGAATCAATGGATATTGCCAACATCCTGGCAGATAGGTTCAGTGCTAACATTACCCCCCCCTCACACCCATCAAAGGGTCCATCTTAATACTGGAAGAATGTAAAGCCCCTGTAATCATGGATGAACAAGTAAAAACCTCCCTCTCCAAAGCCAAAAACACAGCATCCATGGGACCAGACAACATCCCACATTGCATGAACTACAGAATGAACTGGCACCCCACCTAAGTGCCATGTGCAGTCATAGCCTCACCTCAGGCTATGAGCCTATTGTATGGCATATAGCAACAGTTATCATACTCCACAAAGGGGGTGCTACCATGGACTCCAGTAACTACCATCCCATTAGCCTGACAAACCTGGTCTGCAAGGCCATGGAAAGTATATTCTTGGAACTTATAAACAAAGATATAGGTAACCTCCAAACCCTGGACCCCACTCAGTTTGGGTTTGTAAAAGGTAGTTCATGTCTACTAAACCTAATTGACTTCTTTGAAACAGTTACGAGAGCTGTAGACGAGGGTAAGGTAGTGCACACAGCCTATCTTGACCTTGCCAAGGCTTTCAACACCATCCCTCACTCTGGAATTATTGATAAACTCACTAAACTGGGAATAAACCCCTGTGTCACAAAATGTGTGGCCAACTGGCTCACTGATAGAACCCACACAGTAAAAGTTGCTGACTCCAAGTCTGACTTCAGATCAGTGATAAGTGGAGTACCACAGGATTCAGTCCTGGGTCCTCTCCTGTTTGCATCTACTTCTCTGAAGTGCAGGCCAACACAGAAGGTCTTTGGCTAACAAAGTTCACAGATGACTGCAAACTGGGAGCCATAATAGAATCACCAAATGATGCTGACATTCTACAAAAGGGTCTTACAGAGACAGATGCTTGGTGTCAAAGTCATGGCCTCAAGCTCAATGTTAAGAAGTGCATTGTCATCCCCTTTGGGAAAAACTCGGCACCTATGAACTATCACATAAGCAGTAGCTCACTAAACAATGAAAATGTGATAAGAGACCTCGGGACACAGGTGGATAGTAGTCTCTCCTTTGATAACCACATCACCACAGTAGTCAGGAAATCCTACTACATGGCACACCTCATCACAAAAGGGTTCTCCTCTAGACAAGACACCTACAACAATTGGAGAGGCCACAGAAATACCTCACTAAGAGGATTACCGGCCTCAAACAGATGCCATATGCAGCCCGTCTCAAAAAACTCCAGCTCTACTCTGTCCCATATCGCCTATTCAGAGGCGATCTCTGCCTAACATACAAAGCTATGTCAAACCCAGAGCTGTTGGACATGCTATTCTTAAAGAAATACCAATCTCTTGATACCACATGCTCCATAGACCTAAACCTTGCCACCACAATAAACATAACATGCTGGAGAGATAGATTCCTGTCCCAGACATTTCCTATACTCTGAAACAAACTACCCATTCCTGTAAAGCAAAGCTCCTCATTGGCCCTAATTAAGAAAAACCTTGACGACTGGATGGGAAATAGAAAATGCACCCCAGGTATCACTTCTGCAACACTGCTTGACAGGGGCACAGATAAATAATTTTCTTGGGTGGTGAAAGCCAGGGAACCTTTTTGGCTAGGCTTATATAGGCCCCAGGGATGATAGCCTAGTACTTACCTATGAACTTAAAAAGTGAGCCATCAAACAGAAGGGGGCTCTGCTTCTCATTCTTCTGATAATGAAGCACATGGAGAGACTTTGCCACTGAAACCTTTTCCAATGTTCCAAAGGTAAATGCTTGAGAGAGAGAAAAGCACAGGGTTGACTAGAAGAATCAGGAGTGCCTTGGAATCAAACCACAATCTGGAGTTGGAAGATGAAAATGAACAGGAACAAGACCAGTAACATGGAAATTAGTGAATAAATGTGAAATTACAAAGCCTCAATCACATTTGTAAAATATGGCTGTATAAGTCAAAGTGGAAAAATGGACTTTTATTGACTGTTAAACCTGTGGGAAGATGAAAGATATTTGAACATTAATGGGAAGGGAAGGGTAAAGGAAATGGTGACTCTAAGTAAAACAATTTCTGTTCTTAACAGTATTTCCTTAAAGTTTTTATGAGATAAATTGTATGTTTATAGTAAAGCATTTTAGTTGTTGTTGTATGTGATAAAGATACTAAAGTAAACGGATGCCTTTTTATTTCATTTTTTTAGTATTAAGATATATAGGCATTTAATGGGAAAAGAGAAAAAAGGTTAGAAAAAAGCATGTTTATGTTAATAGGCTGTAATCTTGGGTTATTGAGGTGGTGGTACAGTGTAAAAATATACAGTTCATATTATATGTATAGCTGATGTGTTTTCCTTAGTGTTGCATAGATGAATGTCTGGATTAACACCATTGGTTTAATATAGAAACATGTTTTAAGTGGAAACAAGTAAATAAGAGAACACTGAATATAACGAAAGGTTTTCCTTTAGGAATAACTGATTCAGCTTGTCTTTAGAGGCCTGCAACTGAGAGCTACATTTTTTTCTGTTACAGTTCCATGCGGACAAGCTGATTATAAGGCGATAAAATAAACCCAAAGCACTGAGTTCTTCAAGGCTGAGATTTAATGTTGTCTGAAAGCATGCAAGTTGTTTTTCACATGGGGGGGGGGGGTAAATATAAAAACAATTAGTGTAAGTAGGAACACAGGCAATAACAAGTGTCATAACATGGGTAATGTCAACTGTAGGTTAGAAAACATCTGTACAGCTGTCTATTTGGGATCATTGTTACTATAAAGAGGGTTGAACTTCATTATTTGACAATGTAGATATTTTTATGTGTTTGTATTAATTTAACAGGTTATGGGGTGTTCTGAGGAGGGGTCTATTTTTTGAAGGTTTTCATTGAAACAAAAAGTCTTGTTAAATATATTGTTAAATATATATTTTAATACTTTCCATATTTGGAGTTCACCATGGCTGATTTATTTTTATCCATACAACTGCATATGAAGAAAAGCTCCTTGTCACTGATGGACATGTATCCATATGTATGCATATTGCTGAAGTGTACCCACTCCTTTATGTAACAGATTCTCGTGCAGAGAATGCTGAGCAACATAAGCATGAAAGCATGTTTCAGTAATTTTATACAGCATAATGATAACATAGATATGTGGCAATAGCACTACATTCCACCACAGCAATGCAAGAAGGTGGCTACTCACCTTTGGGAGCTAGCTCTACATTAGCTATACCCCAGTGAGGTAAGATAAGTGCACACAGCTTAATTTAAGTACATTTGCACCATGCATAATTAACAAAATTCATTGGCATTCAAGTGTTTTGGAATTCTATCATTCATCTAAGTTTTTGAATCTCAGTGCATTAAGCAATAGCTTGGCATAAGTGTACAGTGTTCAATGCAGCTGCCCAACAGGTTTAATAAATGTAAATAACTGTAACATATGCCTGGTGCCCTCCAGTACTCTGCTACCATCCTATATGCACCAACTTTAAAATGCAGTAGTGATGCATATTCCTACCATACCATTGCTACCTCAGACTGAGTGGGACCTCCGTTAACATTTATTGGAAGACATTTTTGTAAAAGCTTCAACACTAATACTAAGAAAGTCAATGGAAAGGAGGCTTCAGTAAGTCTGTGTGCTGAACTGGACTGAGGAGGGACCACACAGATGCTAACTCTCTATGTTGGACATGAGCTGAGACTGATAGCCAACACATACACAATAATATTTACATTAATAATGGTGATAGTGCCACCTGTTGTATTATGTTTGAAAAGCAATGTATATGTGTATGTGATACTCAAACCTACTTTTGTTGTGTACCTATGCCATTTGGTGTTGAACTATTGCACATAAATGTTTTGTCTGTATCATCTGTACACAGACATGTTTATAGCCATCACCAATGTACTATGCCCATGTGTTAGATGTTGGCCATTTGCTTCACTGTACCTTCTGAAGACTTGCAGTCCATCTTGTGTTGTGGAAACATGAATGTGCACTGTATCTCCTTAGCTAGGGTTGCCCTGCTTTACTCTGTGTGTATTTTTACTTGCTGGCATTGATGGGCCCCAATAATATCGCAGGATGCTTCCATAATAGCATGAAACATGATGCAGCATGATTAGTAGAATCACTATTTAACCAAAATCTTCAGACAGGCTTCATGTCATGTCAATGGAAAACTACAACCATCATTCCTCTGCAGAAGGGTGGACCATCTATGGACCCAGGTAACTACAAACCTATAAGACTAACTAGTCTCATATACAACTCCCTGGAAAGAATTATCATGAAAATGATAAAAATGACATAGGAAAACTGCAAGTTGGGTACAGAAAATGGGCAAGAGGGGGCTGAAAATTATTTGGGAAAACTGGCAATGGAACCAAGGTATTGGGAGCAAATAACTAGCGAGGCAAACGTGATGGAGTGCGATGAGACAAGAAGAAGTTCGGACAGCAGCAATCGATATAAGTGTAAAGACAAAAATAAAATGATAGGGGCATACTAAGTGAAATAACTGCTCTTGTTGAGTTTTATTTAAATCTAGAACAGAAGTTGATGTCAAGAAGGGAATAATTAGTAAGCATATAAAATATAGCATGATAACTATATGAACCAAACAGCGACACTGGAAAAGATTGGGAAGAGAGTCTGAAAAAGCAATTTACAGGAGAATAATTGCAGGACATATGTATGGCTCCCACATATTCCACAAAGTCCAGAAGCTTTAGGATTTTTGCTATGATGTGTTTGCAGATGCATGTTTATACCCTAAACAGGAAGTCAAAGACTTTTTTCAGGTAGACAGCAAATATTGGAGGTGTGATGAAAAAGAGGTAACTTGGAACATGTTTTTGGAAGTGTAATGAGTTGGCAGATTTAAAAAAATTCCCTACAGAGTAATCTGTCAGAAATATTGGCAGAGCAAATGACTATAAGTAAGATTTTTTTTTTTGAGGTGGAACACGGGATCTGAATTGCCTAGACATAGCAAGGCCTTATCAAGTATAATTCTGTTGGTTGCCAAGAAAGCAATTACTAGAAAATGGAAATCAAAGTCTTAACCAACTGTATTTGAAATATAAATATTGTAAATGAGATAATAAAACAGGAAGTGGATCATCAGAAAGGGAAGGAACAAATTACATAGAAATAAATGGAAATTGTGGGAACAATACATGCAGAATAAAGTTCAGGAGGAGGAGGAGGAGCAGGAGTAGGGTTTAATGGAGGCAGTAACTAAGAGATTTATGTAATTCTAGATTGAAAGATGGTTGTTATAAGGAAAGAAAGAAAGAAAGAAAGACAGAAAGAAAACATAATGCATAATGTGTGTAAATGGGAAAATATTAATATAGCTAGTTTTAATTTCTGTTAATGTTTGTGTACTTATTTTTTAAGTGATATGTTAGTAAAGTAGTCAAAAGAACACAATGACATAGGAAAACTTTAGACACTGATCCAACACAATTTGGTGTTGCCAAGGTCAGGTCATGCCTACTCAACCTGGTGGACTTCATTAAAAAGTTCATTAAAGCAATGGGTGAGGGCAAAACAGTGAATACTGTCTATCTTGACGTCTGCAAAACATTTGACAGAATACCCCACTTGGACACTGTAGAGAAACTCATGAAATTAGGTATAAACCCATATATCACCAACTGGATAGCAAACTGGTTCACTGATAAGACCAAGAATTTAAGATAGGAAAGTGTATTTCCACAGAGAGGCTAGTCACTATTGGAATCCCTCAAAGCTCTGTGCACTTCACTGAATTCAAAGCCAACACCAAAAGCCTTTGGCTGATCAGGTTTTCAGATGATTGCAAACTAGGCATGATCATAGAATCCATCAATGACACAAATACCCTCCAACAAGACCTGACACTGACTAATAACTTGGTTCCAGAGACACACTTAAAAACTCAATGCCAAGAAGTGTATAATAGTTTCCTTTGAGAAGACAGATACGCTTGGAAAGTAGTACATCAATATTACACCCCTCAGAGTAGAGCCAGACATCAGGGATACACCCCTCAGTGTAGAGACAGACATCAGGGATTTGGGGACACATGTAGACAGTAACCTAGTCTTTGAACATCATGTATCTACAGTAGTAAGGAAATCATTCAATACTGTGCAAACTATAAGTGAGGGTATGGCATCTAGGCCAAAGTATGTCAGTGTTTCACTGGACTTATCTCTTATCAGACAAATCAGTAAATACAACACCCCCCTTTTAGTTTGTACTTGACCAGGCATATGCACCAACTAGAGCATCCACAGAGGCTCCTCACAAAAAGAATACATAGTCTAAACAACTTGTCTCATACTGACCATCTCAAAGCCATATCACTGTTCTCAGTCTCCTACAGACTCCTGAGAGACCATTTGGTATAATAGTTAAGGTCTTCACCTGCCATGCACAAGGTTCAGTCCTGACCAATGCCTCTATGGAGTATGTATATTCTCCTAGTGTTTTTATGGGGTTACTCCCAGCTCCCCAAAACATGCTGAGTGCTTCCATATCAAATGCACCCCAGAATGGAGTTGTGGGCAACAGCACATAATCTAAATAGTGCTCTATAAGGGCAAGAGTTGTATATACCAACAGCGTTGGGCATTAAATGTAATGTAATGCACTATATTCTCTTAATAGGATAACACAGATTAGAGCCTGTGTGCCAATTTAGAGCTAGACACTTGATGATGTAACATATGGCTCTAGTTGATTCTGTCATGTTGACTAATGTTGCCAAAAACGGGCATGTGTATTTGCTGGGGATAAATGGGTTGAGGAAGCAGCCTACCTGGCCAACTTTGACCTATGCCAGGGTCCAATGTAAGTGATGGAAGGGGTATTGCCCCTATTGGCCAATGTGTCTGCCATAAAGACTGAAGCATGGCACTTAAGGGAAAGGTGGTGATGGAATGTAAAAGTTTGGGAAGTCATAAAAGTAAAAAAGGAGTACAGGAAAAAGTGTTAGGTTCATAAAATAGTATAAGGCTAATTGCCCTTCTGGGATATTTTGCACCTAGCCAATTAACTATGAGAATCAAACCCTGCACCTTGCGTCTACAAGGCAAATGCCAACCTCCCAGATAGCCAGCTAGAAAAAACAGACAAGGCTAGGAAGGGATACTGGTTGGCTAACAAAGAGGCTAAGACAGGAGTTGCAATAGCAAAGAAGAAGGCATCACAGGCACTCTACCAGCTTCTGGAAAGTGACATATAGATGTCACAAAGAAACTCCATCAGGTTACAAGCCAAAGACAGAAAGATAAAGAAGATATTCAGATACCCTTCATAAGGGGTACCAGCAACAACCTGCTTACCAGTCCACGTGACATCAAAGACAGATGGAAGGAGTACTTCCAGCAGCATCTGAATGAAGAAAACTCCACAGAAGCTATACTACCCAGACACAGCCTATGATGAAAGAAGGGAGGAAAGCAGTTGGCTCAAATGAGGTCACAGCAGATATAATAAAGATCTTGGGTAAGACAGAAGAGAAATGATTCCTGAGGGTGCTCACAGCAGTATAGAGAGAAAAGGGTATCCCGGATGACAAGATAATAAGCATATGAGTGTCAGTGTTCAAAAATAAAGGGGACATTCACAAATGTCATCCATGTAGAGGTATCAGACTCCTATTACACTGCATGGAAGTTCTAGAGAGGGTGATTGACAAATGGATGTACAGAGTAGTACAGACACGGTACATGCATAGTTTAGTTTAAGATCAGTATGCAGCACAACTGACCTGATGTTTGCAGAGAGACAAGCTACTTTGAAAGAAGCTATAATGAGGAAAGCGTCTGACTGAGCATTCCTAGACTTGGAGAAAGCATATCACAAAGTCCCAAGAAAGCTGATTTCATCAGTCCTGTGGTGGTTCAAAGCCCAAGAACAATTGGTATTATTAGTGCAGGCAATGTACAAGGAGCCAATGACTCATATATGAACAGTGTTCAGTCTTACAGAGGTGTCCATAGTAGGAGTGGGTGTGCATCAGGGCTCAGGTCTGAGCCCACTGCTGTTCATACTGGTGACGGACTAAATTAGCAAATTGTTCTAAGGGGACAGATCAACAAAACTGTTTTATGCAGACAATGCAGCATTACAGGCAGACTCAGAGCAAGAACTTCAGCAAAAGATAGGGAATGGAATGCAAAACGAAAGGCACATAGGATTAAACTGAGTACAGATAACACAGCTGTAATGCCAGCAAATGAGGGAAATCAGAAGAAGCTGAGAACTGAGACAGAAGGGGAAATAGTGAAACAGGTTAGCAGCTTCAAGTACCTGGGAGAGGTGGCTGAAGAGAAGGGAAGTCTGAATGAGGATGTCAAAACTAGAATCAGAGGGGCTGCGACCAACTAGCACAGAGGAGGAAGGAATACAAGAGAGTGGTGTGAGCAGTACTACTGCATGGTACAGAAACCTGAGCAGCACAGGGAAAGCAGCTGAAGAAGCTAGAAGTGATGAAGATGAAGTGCCTGAGATGGGTGGTAGGATACACATTGTGAGACAGATGAAGAAATGACAACATAAGAGCCAGAAGCCAAAGTATCACCAATTAGAGAAAAGGACGAGAACAGATTACAGTGGTTTGGGCATATGTGCAGAAAAGCAGAAGACAATCTGGTGAAGAAGACTTGGACAGACAGGAAGAAGGCAAGAGGAAATCAGGGCATCCCTCAAATAGTTGGATTTATTGTGTGAGAGAAGACCTGCAACATTCAGGCATGAGTGTCGATGAGGAAGGAAAGTGGCACTGAATAAAGAGAGAGCTAGAAATGGCAACAGTTGATGCAACACCCCAAACCCATGTAGAAAATGGGAAAAAGCAGATTGATGATGATGATGATGATTTATGCCTGGCCTACAAATCAATCAGTGATGAATTCATTAATTTACCATGCGCTTCAGTAGAGAAAGTAAAATATAGACATGAATGAGTCACTGTGTTTGATATTTTCTCTTTTCTCTTCCATTACATTACTCAGGAATTAGTTAATAATTTAGGGGTGTGGGGGGCAAAGCCCTGCATTGTGAGTGCAGCTCCCCCACAAAAACAGGTTTTGGGGGTGCATTTTCTGTTTCTGAAACATTAGATTAAATGTATTTTAGATTAAATTTTATCAACATTAAATGTAATCTTCATAAGCCCAAAGGCCTCCCAGACATTTCACTAACAATAAGTATTCTCAGGAATGTCAAAAACATCTACCACCACACGTCATGGCACATCAAGTCCTATGTCCATCTGACGAACCACCACAACCCAATATTTTGGTAATAGGAGACTTCCTTGAGATTTATGTCGAGTCATTGAAGGTAATTTCAGTGAATGGAAAAAAAACTAAAACTGTTAAGTGAAACTACCTTCTGTGAACCGGACAACAATTTTTATTTTTGCAGAGCCCATGTGAGGGAATATCCCCACACCACCCTGTACTTTTATATATACTAATTAGAAGATTGCACAGCAATTTTGAAAAAAAAAAAAAAACTACACTGTCGGTGAAAGTAATTTCAGCAAACAGCACTTCCCTTTTTTTGTGTTCACTGAAATTACCATTGATGACATGACATACTCCCACTCCATTGTGAGACTCAAAGATATCCCACTCACCAGGCTGAGTAAGGGGAGAGAGAGAGAGTCACAGTCAGTTGCCTATCAGGATGATGCCACAATATGAGCAGAAGATTGTACACTTTAATTACTGGCTTAGCTTTTGGTGTAATTTGAATTGGAGTACGATTAGTCCACGAAGGAGGATATGTTTGACAGTTCACACTGCTTTGCCAGGGATGGTCTACAACTGTCACTGCTAGGCGTTTGAACCTTCTAACATAGTAAAACCCACCCCCATAAAATTTAAAGCTGTTACTGCTCAATGCAAAGAGTCTAATCAAGAAACTACACCTCCTGCAAGCTCTCCTCACCCTGGAGTATGTAGACATCTGTGTAGTTACCATGACATAGTTTAAAGATGTGGAGAGCACCCTGTCATTGCAAGGCTATAATGCTTTTCACACATTTAGAACATCTACTATACAGGGAGGGACAAAAGGTGAAGGTGTCTCAACTTACATAAAAAACAAACACACCTCAAGGCCGGTCGAACAGTATGACATGCTTGAGCATCTCCATGTCTAAATCGCTATATGCAAAGTCCCATACCATATCACTGCAATCTGTAGGTACGTCTTAATGAGCCAAGGAATGCATAACATACATTTAAACATAATGGAGACACTCCTCATTCAATCCCAAATCATATTCATGGGCAACTTTATTTATCCCACTATAAACTCAGAATCATGCATGATTATGAACTTGCAAGCCCAGAGATTCCTGGACTTTATAAATGCAAATGCCCTGAACCAGCTAGTCCATAAACCCACTGGAATGCTAACATCCTTAACCTGGTCCTCATAAACACGAGAGAACGTTTGAAGCCCCCAACTAATTACTCCTTACTGGTTAAGTCTGACCATAAAGCTGCCTCCTTTGAAATAAAACTAAAACTCCAGCTAACCATGAAACATTTGTCTAAGGCAAACTTCTTACTATTAAGTGATACCTTAGCAAAATTCTAAGCCCCTTCAAACCCCTAAAACACCCCTACTTATGCAGAATCGCTCACAAAAGCCCTGTAAAATCATGTTAATGGCTGCATAGAGCTAGCTGAACCTACATTGAATAAGTATAAGACAAACTCAAAAAAAAAGAAAAAAAATCTGACTTTGTGGAAACCCATCAACAACAGCTTTTTACAGCAAAAGGAAGAAAACTATAGCATATATAGCTTCACAGGCCAAAGACAATCAAAAGGTATTCTTCAACTATTTTCACAACCTCAATGGCGTTACACAACAATGTTCCAAACTAAATGAAATTGGATCCACATATACTGAGTCAGAAGATATAGCATATCTATTGTCCGACAAATTTAGTTCCAGTTTTACCTCCCTCTCCCCCATAACACCTCCTCAGGAAATGCCATCAACAATAACTCACCAAGGCCAAAACATGTCATCAATGGGCCATCATAATATCCCAGAATGTCTCCTTAATACCATGAACCATGACCTATCAGGACCACTAGAATAACTATTTAACCATAGCCTCCAGAAAGGAGGAGGACTGCAACTCTCATCCCACTGCACAAGGGTGGGTCATCTATGGACCCAGGAAACTACAGACCCATAAGTCTGACTAGTCTTATATCAAAGCCATGGAAAGAATTATCATGGCAATAATAAACAATGGCATAGTAAACCTTCAGACACTGGATCAGACACTTGATCCAATCCAGTTTGGATTTGTCACAGGCCGGTCATGCCTACTCAGTTTAGTGGACTTCTTTGAGTGTCCCCAAAGCAGCAGATGAGGAAAAAGATGCACATTGCCTACCTTGGCGTGGCAAAATTATTTGACACAATACCCCATATAGACATCTCTGCATCCTAGACATACCCATGAAATTAGGTTACACTGAAATCTTCCCATTTGGATAACCAGCTTATGCAAAGATAGGACCCAAGTTAGGATATTGTAGTCTATCATCACAAAGAGGCCAATCAATAGTGCAGTCCATCAGTGCTCTCTGCTGGGTCCACTCCTGTTTTACATCTACTTCCTCTGAAGTCAACATCAGTGTAAGGGGCCTGTGATTGCAAATTAGGTACAGTCAGAGAATCCCCCCATGGCACTAATATCCTCCAAATAGGACAGACTCAGACAAATTGCTGATGTTAGAGCCATGGTCTAAAACTCAATACCAAAAAATGCATAACAGTATCCTTTGGTAAGTCAGCTACCCCCTGGAAATAACCTCATTTATTATACACCCTATGAGAAGAACCAGTAGTCAGGAATTTGGAGATGCATGTAGACAATAGCCAGGTCTTTGAGCATCATGTGGCTATTCGTACTGCACAAATTATAAGAAAAGGTATAGCAGCTAGATCCAAGTAAGTTATTGTTTCACTGTATTCAGCCCTCAATATACCAGTCATCAGTATAATGCCTCCTTCAGTATGTACCTGACCAGGCATATGAAACAACTACATCATCCACAAAGTTTCCTCAAAAAAAGAATACAGTGCATAAAAACATGTCCTTTTAGACTGCCTCAAACTCTGTCTCCTACAGACTGCTGAAAGGCAATCTATGCTGGGCCTCAAAAGCTGCCCCTGATCCCACTCTGATGGTCTTGTTGTACATCCACAAAAGAAATAGCATCAAGATTACCCAAATTAGGGACTTAAGCATCATCTACAACATAAACAGAACATGTTGAAGGAAAAAGTGTCTGTCTCAGAAACTATCCCTTCTCTGTAACTGGCTTCCATTTCATGTAAAGCAAAGTGCTTCCCTAAAGCAATTCAAGCATAACTTGGACCAGTGGAAGGGGAATCAGAAATAGATAGAAAAACTCCCTCCTCAGCCTCAACAAGCAAATTAGATTACTGGTGAAAACCTCCAAAGCCAATTATGAGTTGAAACTAGCCTCCAAAACAAAGAAGAACCACAAGTCCTTCTTTAGTTACATCAGGAACCTCCATGGCAAAGCCCAGGTTTGTTCTGAATTAGTACTTAATTGTACCACTTATACTGATCATGTTGACTTAGCCAACCTGCTAGCTGATTCAGTGCAAATGTCACCCCCTATCCCCCTCAAAGGCCCATTCAACATCCCTAATATTTGTCCCACACCTCTCATCTCAGTAAATCAAATGTTAAAGGCCCTATCCAAGGCAAAGAATGCAGCTTCCATGGGACCTGATAATATCCCAGGCTGTATTCTGCACCATCTCCACCAAGAACTAGCTTTTCTATTGAGCACCCTATTCAATCACAGCCTAATTACAGGCTTCATTCCAGTAGAGTGGAGAACTGCCATTGTCATCCCCTTGCATAAAGGTGGCACCAGTACTGACATGGGAAACTATTGCCCCATTAGCTTGACAAGTCTGATCTGTAAAGCCATGGAACGGATTATTATGGATCTCATAAACATGGACATAGACAATCTCCAAGCACTTGATCCCACCCAATTCGGATTTGTCAGGGGCAAATCTTGCCTACTGAACCAGGTTGATGTCTTTGAGACTGTCACCAAAGCCATTTATGAGGGAAAGTCAGTACACACAGCTTACCTTGACTTGGCCAAGGCCTTTGACACAATCCCCCATTCAGGCATCATCGAAAATGTAACAACTTGCAGTAAATCCCTATCTCATCAGGTGGGTGATCTGCTGTCTCACTGATAGGACCCACAAGGTCAAAATGGGTGCCACCTCCTCCAACAGCAGACCTATCACTAGTAGTGTTTCCCAGGGATCTGTCCTGGGACCCCTACTGTTTGGCATCTACTTCTCAGAGGTCCAAGCAAAGACAAAGGACCTGTAGCTGACAAAGTTTGCCGATGACTTTAAGTTGGGTGCTGTCATTGACACTCCAAATGATGGTAACATACTGCAAGAGGGTCTCACAATTGCAAATAACTGGTGCCAGGGTTATGGCCTTAAGTTAAATGCATAAAAATGTATTATCATATCATTTGGCAAAAACATGGCCCCTAGTGATTATCACATCAATGGCAACCCCCTAAGCACACAACCTGTGGTGAGAGAACTGGGTAATCAGGTTAACAACAATATCACATTCGACCATCATGTGGCAGCAGTGGTCAGAAAAGTCTTTTATTGGTTCATCTCATAAGTAAAGGGATTGCATACAGAAAAAAGGAGATTATTACCTCTCTGTACTCCTCCCTCATTAGGCCTATAATTGAGTATAATGCCCCATTTCTTATGCACCTCTCCAAACACCTGCACCAACTGGAAAGGCCACAGAAATACCTTACAATGAGAATCCATGGCCTCCAACATCTTTTCTATGCACACAAGCTCAAATCATTATCACTCTACTTGGTATCATACAGATTGCTCAGAGGTGATCTGCATCTCCACTACAAGTCAATATTGGACCGTAACGTACTAGAGATGTCCCATATCCGTATGTCTAACTCCTCATGCATTACCTGCTCGATAGCATTAAATCTAATACACAACATCAACAAAACCTGCTGGAAAGACAGGTTTGTCTCCCAGAGGCTGCCTGTCTCTAGAATAGACTTCACATACACATCAAACAGAGTACCTCACCAACCCTCTTCCAGTGCAAACTTGATGAGTGGATAGGAAACCACAAATTTTTCCCAGGGATTCCACCTTTGTCCCTCATTGACAGGGGTGATAAGTGCTGCCTGAGGGTTCTTTTTTGGGGGGATAAGCTCTTAGTAAGGTTTGTAAGGGCCCCAGAGCCATTAGACTAGTAACCTCCTATGATCCTATGATCCTAAATGTATCACTGATGTAGAAAGCATAGCTAGGCATTTAAAAGCCCCTGGAGTCATCATAGATATATAGATATAGATATAGATTATAGATATAGATTGATTACTGTTAGCTGCCTTTTGGGAATCGGAATCCGCTACATAACACAAGCACTCAGGTCACTCCAGAACAAGTACAAATATGACTCTGTCATTGTTCATGTTGGTGTGAATGACGTGAGATGTACCTCCAGGGACTACATGAAAAGAGACATGGAAACGCTCTCTGATCATGTAGCCCAGGTGAGTATGACCCTGACCCTGAGTAGCATTCTGCCCTCATCAAGAATGATACCGCATTATAAAGAAAAAAATGATCAATTTCAACAATCGGCTAAGCCTCTGGTGTCATTCAAAGGGGATCCAGTGTCTGTCAGCCTGGGACAACATGCTCGACAAGTCTTATTGCTTCGCAAGAGATGTCTTGCACCTGTCAACCCTAGGCTTTTGAATACTGGCCAAGGCTCTTGCTGCCCCCATAGTGCCTTTTTTAGAAAAGGCTCAAAAGTCAAACCCATCTCCATAAACAGCACAAATAAAAAAATGAGGGTTATGTTACTCAATGCCAGAAGTTTAAATCTCAGAATGCATGCACTCGAAGCACTCCTCAGTATGGAGAACGTCGACATCTGTGCAGTAACTGAAACCTGGTTCAAGGCTCCACAGAGGACCCCAACACTACCGGGCTACAACTCATACCATACATTTTGGCCACAGAACATGGACCGAAACATAAAAGGAGGGGTGTATCCATATTTATCAAGGATACCTACACCTCCAGGTTAGTGGTGCAGCATGATACCTCTGAGATCATCCATGTGCAATTAACATTGGGCAAATCTGCAATGCAAATTGTGGCCTGCTACAGATCACCCTCCATGACCCAGGACCACCACTCCACCTTTCTGGAGACACTGGAAAACATGAAGGTCCTACCAAACACCCTGATATTGGGCGATTTCAATTACCCTACCATTAACTGGGAAAACTACTCAAGTACAAACTCCCAAGTCCAGTGCTTCCTGGAATTTATCAGCTCAAATGTCCTGGATCAGCTGGTAAACTCCCCTACCAGAGGTGAAAACATATTGGACCTGGTCATCACCAACATGGGCGACAGGTGTTCCACACCAGAGGTCAACCGGTCTCTGGTTAGATCAGACCATAAACTAATCCTCTGGATGTCCACACCACACCACCACCTCCAATCAAGGAAACCACAGTGAAAAACTTTTTTTATAGCAAACTTCACCTTACTTAAGACAGAGGTGGTAAGTTTCACAGCCCCCACACTAAAGGATAACAGTGTCCAAGATGCAGGAACCTTTACAAATGCACTATATGAGCATCTACAAGGATGCATGGATTGTGCCATTCCTAGAAAAAACAAGACTCACTCCCCTAAGAGAAGGAAACCAGTCTGGTGTACCACTGCCATAAACAGGCTATACAATAGAAGGAGGAAACTAGTTCAGAAAAAAAGCAAATCCCAAGAAGGAAAGACATCCCTGATCAGTATCAGTAAGAAACTAAGGTCACTCATAAAATCATCCAAGGCTAACTTCGAAAGAAAGATAGCTAAGGATTCAAAAGATAACCACAAAGCCTTCTTTAGCTATGTCAAGAATCTAAGTGGCAACTCGCAGATATGCTCTGAGCTAGTGCAAAATAGCACAAAATATATTGAACCTACTGATATCGCCAACATCCTGGCAGATAGATTCAGTGCAAACTTCAACCCCTTTTCACCCCCAAAAGGGCCCACAACAATACCGGAAAAGTGTAGTATCCCAGAAATCACAGACACACAGGTGAAAACAGCCCTTTCAAAAGTCAAAAGCACAGCGTCAGTCGGGCCAGATGGTGTCCCAGGCTGTGTCTTGCATGAACTACAGAATGAACTAACCCCCACCCACCTAAACATACTGTTCAACCTCAGCCTCTCCACAGGCTACGTGCCCATAGAATGGCACACAGCAACGGTTATTCCATTCCACAAAGGAG
>NC_056726.1:1427611875-1427689375 GCF_019279795.1 Protopterus annectens
TGATAAGTGGAGAAGTTGTCATCCATAGCCAGGACCCTCCCACACACACCTTTATTTACTGACAAGGATATTCAATATTTTACTGGAGGTCCAAAGATTTTATGAAACACAGATCAGGAAACAAAAAGCAAAGTCAGTGATGTTTTCAATTTTCTTTTACACACATAAAATAGCCAAACCAACTTATTTCAAACAAGTCAGACTTTAAACTAAAACAAATGTCACCATGGGAGGGAGGGTGTCATAATGGTTAAGGTGGTTACCTTACAAACACAAGGGACATGGTTTGATTCTCACATGGAGTAATTGGTGAGGTTCAAAATGGCTTACAAGGGCAGTTAGCCTAGCAATAACCTCTGAAACAAAATGACAGACATGAGTTGAATAAAAAGAAAAGTTATAACAGCCCAAGATAATAAACAAGTACTATAACCATAAATATTATATATAAGTATTGTTTAGCACTTTCATCAACAAGCAATTACACTGGACTTATAGGTGAATTGAGAAAGCACCCTGATGTGAATAGTATGGCCAACCTGCACTGCACATGCACAAATGGTAGGCACTGTGAGCATACAGATGAAAACACATGCAGTGCTTGCCATTTAATGCTTAGTTTTTAAAATGAAATTGAACAATTGCTTTTAACAGCTGTTCTATTCAGCACATACACTAACTAAAATGACTTAGCGATTCTGAACATAACAAAGCTTTTTTAAATATTTTTAGCTGGCTATCCCCCCTCCCAGGTAGCTGCAAGGATAACTCATATAATAATCTGCAACTGCCAAAACCACACTGTCATATTTTGACATTGTTATGCCATTCTGTTGACTTTGAACCAACTATATTATTGCATTTTAACATTGGACGTATACATGCTTTTTGTAATCCTTGTTCTGATTTGCTATAATTTTATCTTTTTCCAGTTTTGCCTGGGTCATGCCTGAAAATGGTTTTAATACCAGTGTACCTACCTGATTAACGTATGTAAAATAAAATAAAATAAAATAAATATTAAAGAAGTGCCTTTGCATTTAGGCATAGAAAGTGCATTTATATTAAGTGAATTTAATGGTTACTTTGAGGCGTCCACACTGGTGCAGCGGTTAGCATTGTCACCTCACAGCAAGAGGTTCTCTGGTTCGATCCTTGGCTGGGGTGCCTTCTGTGTGGAGTTTGCATGTTCTCCCTGTGGTCAGATGGGTTTCCTCCAGGTTTTCCAGTTTCCCCCCACATGCAAAATACATGCTGCAGGTAGATTGGACACTCTAAATTGACCCTAGACATGAGTGTGTGTGTGCCTTCCATGGAAGGATGGGTGCTGGGCTGGCAACTCAACAACATAAAACTCTACTGTCGATCATGAGCAGATAGGTGATCCACTGTGGTGACCCCTAACCAGGAGAAGAAGAATATAATGGTTACTTTCATGGAGTTAATTAAAGTTGTCTCTATTTTGTTTACCTTCTAAAAGTACAGGTAAACAGCCTTTTTTATTGAAATTCAGTCAGTAATGGCAATAGTATAAAATACAAAAAGTACAATACTGGTCTGTCAATAAGATGGTTAATGTACATCATGAAAGCACTTAATATGTAAGTGATCACTTTATGATACTTTGGAGGAATATATATTTTGATTATTTTTTTTAATTTCTAGCAGAGTTATTCCAAATATCACATCCTATTCTGAAAAAATTTTTTTAACCTAACCCTTGCATGTCATCCTGGGTGTTGCTTAATGAATAATTAATATTCTTGGTCAATAATGACATTTCCAGGGTTGAAGATTAGCCATTTAGCAGTATTTTATAAATCATAGTATCATGGACAGTGTAAAAAAATTAGAAACTGTTATTTGTGCTAGCATGTCTGGCTGAGTTTTTGTACATAATTTCATATTAACCTGTGTATTATATGCCAACATGACTAGCTATAATACTGTAAATAAGATCTTACATGTTGATTTATGGTCTGTCTGTACAGAATGTTTTAGAGACTTGAACAGTTTCATTTTATACTTCTAACTATGCATGTTTTGAAGAGAGGTTCTAAAGACAAACTGTTTCAGATTCAGCTGATCTGCAGATGATGTCATCAGAATTTTGATAGTTGCTATGTGTTACTGTTACAAGCTGAAAGACAGGAATGAACTTTTAAAAAACAGCTATTGGTTAATTTTCAAAATATGAAATAAAAATTAGAACCAGAATAGTTGTGACAGTGAGGTTAGTCTGCAAAAGAGCCTGCTGATGACAGTTAGACAGTTGTCAGTAGTCAGTTGTTGTCAGTTAGCAACCAGTGACAGATGAACTGTGCAGTGGATACCCAAAATGACTCACTAAGAACTGTAGTTCTACCTTTGCTCTGTTGTAGTAATTTAGTCTAGATCAGGAACAGTGTTCTTTAGTCAGATAAGAAAATTATAACTAAGTTAGATCAGTTGGACCACAAAATGAAGAAACCAAGGTACAGATCCACACAAGAAATCTATTATGAGTGCTTTCATCTCTCTAATGGAAACTTCATCAGAATGAAGCTAATTTTACCCAACATCCCTTAAATACATGACAAAACAATTATACCTTACAACAATTAGTAAAACAAAATTGATAAATTAGTAAAACAGTTTCTTAAAGCAACCACCACCAAAACTATGTTAAAAATGACAGAATAAAAATCTTAAAACAGTTGTTCAGGTATGTTAAAAATGACAATGCATAATCCACAAATAACATGCATAACCTTCTTCAATGTAATTTTGCAATGTGTCCATAAAAAAGCAATAATCCTATATTTTCCTTTTATATTTTGTAAAAATAATTGTGCCTTAAGTCTTAAAACAGAACTAATGGACACTGCACTATTTAATTCCAGGGCCCACTGATGCATTTGCCCTTACTTGCCATTTAGTTCTGACAATTCCAAGAAGTCATTAAGGGGTCCCCCTCTTTCTCCCAAAGTTACCTGTTCTATTATAACAAATTTAAATCTGTGTCCTTCATTGGCAACAGTGTGTGTTGCTAATGCATTTTTACCATCCTTCTTATTTATATCATAATAATGTTGATGTATTCTGCTCCTTAGTGCATTTATAGTTTTGCCAATGTAGAAACTTGGACATTGGGAGCATAGTGCTAAATAAACCACACCTCTTCTGTTGCAGGACATTTTCCCTCTTATAGTATGTTTACCGTAGTTAGGGATCATGATGTCTTTTACTTCCAGAATGTATTGGCACTGAAGACAATAACCACATTTAACCATCCCAATCTCTACCTGGATGGTATTTCTGACTTTCCAGCATGTTTTTTTATGCTGCAGTCTCGCTTGTAATCTATGTTAGGGCCTGGTCATACTAGTTGTAACTGTTCTAGATCAGTGTTAAAGATATTCCAGTTGTGCTGAATAATGTTTTTAATATTGTAAAATTGCTGATTAAATTTAAATATAGCTATCCATTTGAAAGTACTACCACTTTCTTGTCTTACTTCATTCTGAATTCCTCCCCCTGTATCAAGTAGGGGTGGAAAATACCCACTTGAACTTTTGTTTATTACCTCCTGGAGTATATTGTCAACATACCTCAAAGGGTACCCTCTCCTTTCTAACATGTCTTTTAATATATTCATTTGTATAACAAACTCATCATATTCAGAAATCACCCTAGCTAGTCTTACCCTCCCCCGACCTTTTACTAGTGCTTTCTTTTGATGAAGGGGGTGACAGCTGGTGAAATGTAAAAGACTGTTTGAATAAGTGGGTTTATAGTATATAATGGAAGTAAACTGTTGCTTTGCTGAATCTTTAGTAATAGTAATGTCTAAATAATGAACGGTGGTTTCAGTGATGGAGTAGGTAAACTGCAGGAACTCAGTACTATTATTCAGAAATTCAAGAAAGTTGTTAAGTTCTCTCTTATCCTTCTTCCAAAAAATTATTATATCGTCAAGGAACCGCCCATAAAATGTTCAGTCTTTTGCATAAGGACTAGTGAATATATACGCTCTCTCCCAGAATGCCAGTACAATGTTGGCAAAAATGGGGCACATGCTGCCCCCATTGCCACATCCTTCACTTGCTTAAATAACTGTTGTTCAAATGTTATTTTGTTAGTGTCCAACACTATTTCCATCAATGTTCTTAGTGTTAATATGCTATTGTGGCTATGTGTAGAATATTGGCAGAGATATTGATAAAACCAGTCTATACCTGTTTCATGTGGTATGACTGAAAATAATTCCTTAAGAACTACTGTCATAAAAACCAGGTTGTCAGTGTACATGTGGACAAAAAGTCCTACGAGTCCTTTATTATCCAGGGGCATTCAAGCAGAATGTCCTTGAGTTGTCCATCTATAAATTTAGCTATGGGGAAAGTTTTAGATGCTCGATCATCAACAGTTGGTCTAAGCAGGAGATCAACAAGGTCTTTATGAATCTTGGCAATCCCAAATATTGTCGGTATTTTGGGATTTTTTTTACTAACATATAATGGTGTTCTTCTAGGTTAATCTGCTGATTCATAAGTAACTCTTCCAGCATAATATCAACTTTATTGTAGCTGATATTTTTTTTTCATTTAGACTAACTGCACAATAAGTTTCCTCAAATAAGTGATTAAAATTTTAGTAGTGTAGGTGTCATGATTCATAATGACCAAGCCCCCCACCTTTGTCAGGTTTCATAACCCGTATCTCTGGGTTTTGAAATATTTCCTTAAGCAACATTGTTTCTGTGTTGCTCAGGTTGCTCAGGTTATTAGCCATAATATGTCCCCCTTTTTTTGAACACATCCCTTATGTCTTTCTCACATAACTTCTCAAAAGTTGATACTGCAGGGTGTAAAGTGGGATTAAATGTACTGGGCTTTTTTTATGTCTTGACTGTTCATTGATGTTATAGTTCAGGCCCTTGAAAAATAATTCAAAATTCAGCTTTCTAGTGAAAGCTTAAGGTCAATTATAGTTTGATCTAGAGAAGCCTTTTTGTCAGGAACAAATGTTAGACCTTTCTGAAACAAATCTGCTATCTGACCGTCAAATTCAATACAACTGTAGTTGTAAACTTTGAAGTCCCACTTGTGTTTTACAAAATAACTACATTGGTGTTACATGCATTCTCTAATAACTGTTTCCCCTCCCTTTCCAATTCCCCCTGGAGTGTGTGGGGTATTGGCAAGTTAGATCAGTTAGAGTTTATCTAAATATTTGATTTCTATCCTTCAGTATTGATTTCATTTTCCCGGTGATTGAGCTCTGTTTGTTTATTGGACATTACTGTTTTACATTTTTTAATCATTTTGCTCAATATTAAATATTTTATTAACTTACATTGTGACTGGTCAATCAGTGTTTCTCTTTAGTGATTTGAGAGTGCTTATACTTGTTTTGATAATTCCCAGGGCCACTCTGAAAGCCTGGCTGCTTAGGTCATTTGCTACTGTTTGTTTTAATATTTAATTTTTATAATTTGACACCCCCTTTAGAAGGGCATGAAGACACTCTGATTGGTGGCAGCATTATTTTGGTGAAGGGACAGAGCTAGAAATATGTGTTAGGCTTTCCCAGAAGTGTTTGGATCTGTGAGATTTAATTTATTTAAGAGTGAGTATATCGGATGTCTTAAACTGGGACACATTATTCTGGAGTATATAATAAGGAGTTACATTAGGGGTGGACAGAAGTATATAGTCCAGTCCCAGGTTATAGAGCAGGTTCCTGTTGTGCTCTTAAAGGAAAGTTGTGAAATATTACTCCTGTTTAAGTGACAGTCTCACATTGGAGTCAGTAATGAGGATTGAAGCTCCTTAGTTACTGACCCAGGATAGTAAGGGACGTCAAATTATTTGGTGGTAGTTCAGTGGGATATTATCTTTACATCACAGAGGAAGTTAGCTATTTCAATTATAGGCAAACATTTTACTTTTTTTAATAGGGTACACTGATGTTTATGTAAGTCACGTAGAAGAGAAAATCTTAAAGTTGTATTTGTAGTAGTTTGCAGTTGTGTTTTTTTTCAGGGCTGGATGTAAGCAGGACAGAGAAGCCCATATTCTATTTTTGGTATTAAAACATTTTTTGTTATGGCTAGGCATGCTGAGGGAGGTAGTAAGAGAGAAATATGGTACCATAATTTAACTTGGGTTAGTGCCTTGGAAATAATGTTTTCACTATGCCAGAGCCATGGCCTGAAGTTAAACGCCAAAAAATGTATAGTCATACCCTTCGGGAAAAACAAGGTAACCCCAAGCTACCATATGGGTGGCAATCCACTAAGCACAGAAGAGGTTATCAGGGACCTGGGGACCCAGGTTGACAGTGGCCTTTCTTTTGATACTCACGTGGCTAAAGTGGTTAGAAAGACCTTCTACATTGCCCACCTGATCATGAAGGGATTCACATCCAGATCTAGTGAGGTCATTGTTCCCCTGTACTCTTCACTTATCAGACCAATGATCGAGTACAATGCCCCATTCGGGATGTATCTCACCCGACATCTGCAGCAATTGGAGAGACCCCAAAAGTTCCTCACCAAAAGGATAAAGGAACTCTAAAATCTGTCATATGCTGCCAGATTGAAGAAACTCCAGCTCTATTCAGTCCCATACCGTCTGCTCAGAGGTGACATGTGCCTGACATACAAGGCCATGTCCAACCCCGAATTAATGGACATGCTCCACCTCAAAAAATCCAAATCCACCAGAACCACTAGAGCAAGCGACTTAAACCTTAGCACGGATATAAATAGGACGTGCTGGAGGGATAGATTTATCACTCAGAGACTCCCTATGCTGTGGAATAAAATCCCGGTCCATGTTAGGCAGAGCACCTCGCTGGCTCTGTTCAAGAGAAATTTTGACCTGTGGATGGGAGATCGTAGGTTTACCCCGGGAATCATCTCTGGGTCACTGCTGGACAGAGGCATAACAAACTAATGGGCACAGTATGTTTTCATATAAGGGGTGGCGTAAGCCACAAAACTTTGGGCTAGGCTTATAAATGCCTTAGGGCAGATAGCCTAGTATAAACCTATGAACCTATGAACCTATGAACCTAAGGGTGGAGTTGAGCGAAGGGTGTATTGTGGGGCCTAGGTATTTTTAATGATTGACATTTGGGATGGAGTTTCCATTATTATCATTAAGAATCAGGTCATGGAAGGATACAAGTTTCGTGGGATTAGAGATCAGCATTTCTAATTAGTAAGAGTTTGTCATTAAGTCATTAGGATGTTAACTTACAGAAACTTGCTAGAAGTTTGTGCTCTAGTAGTTGATGAGTCTTTTATGCATATTACAAGGTTAAGGGTTTGGAAGTGAAGTAATATTAAAAAAGACAGTGAACATTAAGGGTCAAAGTACAGAGCCCTAGGAAACAAAAATATTTAATGTTCCATACTCAGATAAAGTGTTGCTAGCATTAACATGGAATTTCTGTCTTCTTGATAACTTTGGAACCAAATGATTATGTTGAGGCAAACATTTGATTTGTATATCGTATAATGAAGAAGGTTGTGAGATCTCCAGAGTCCAACAGAAATTAGGCCATTCATTATCATTTTGTACAGAGTGTCAGTTAATAAGTAATATGGTTAATGGGAGTTAAGGAATTTCTAAATCCTTATTGTTGGTCACAAAGAAAGCCATGCTTACTTACTTACAGTATGTGTATGTTAAGAGTTGATTATAAAGACATTTTCCTGATAGATTTGATACAACTCTTTAATGTCAGTGGATTTGAGTATTTTGGATAAGGTTATGATGACAAAATCTTTGAAAGTTGCCAGAAGTAAGAGAGAATTTTCTTAAGGGTAACTTGCATAAAAGCATCCATTACCTATGTACTATGAAACTTAATAAAACAGTACACCAAGCTGTTTATTGGCCCGATTAGAACTTCCCCAAGATTCATTAACACCTGCACTAAGTGTACATTGTTCTGTGTGAACAGACAGCACACATGTAACTCACACCTTCTTCCTCCTAGTTTTAGTTTTCCTACTGATATTCTTACAGCCTTAAATATCAAGGGAGGGGACCATCAATGTTACCACAAAGTGCAGACTACATGTACACTTAGTCTAATCTTTCTGAGTGACTAAAGAGCTCAGAAAATGTGGTAAGAATGTTTTTAAATACAGATTGTGTACGCTTAGTGTAGATGTTAATAAATCTATCCTAACTCCCTTCACTACTGCACTTGCATGCAGCATCATGCTCTCAGTGTTGGATGTTCAGCTGTCTATAAACTATTTCAAGCACACAAGGAATCTCACATGGAATTGGGTAGTAGGTAATCTCTCTAGAAATGCCACGGCTTGTGTAACATGACTCAGTTTTACCACTGTGCAGATATCTTAAAATACTCTTAACAGTGTTAACAATCACAGTAATACAACTCAATTTACTCTCAAGACAAAATAAAATGCATACAGAACACTTACAAAAATAAGTACTTTAATCACACAAACCCCCTCTGTATCTACACAAATCAAATGATAGTAAATGAATAATGACACCAGAAGGCAAAAGCCTGAAATAATGTAATAAAGCAAGAAAAAAATTATAACCTACAACCAACCAAGAGGAAAATGACATCACCAGTAAAAGGGAGTATGATGAAAATAACATCAAATAAGATTCAGGTAATTATGAAATGTAGCTAAAATATAATAATAAGCATGCCAGAAAAAACAAAATAATAGCAAAAGTGTACCTAATACTGTAAAAAGGCATGCTATTTCTTATGAAACCAAGGCAGCAGAGGTTCCTTAGGGGGTGGAAGATAGCCCTCCACACACTACCAAAATAATAGCAAAATCTTACCTGACACACAATCTGTATTCAAAAACATCACTGCCATTATTTTTTTTAATAGTTTTTATTGATTTTACAACATATAAGAGAATAAATATTTCTATATAATTCAACAGTTTCAATGAAATCAGAACTAAACGAAGCACAACTATTTAAAATGCCCATAGCAATCACTATTATCTATTAATGATATTACATCTTGACTAATAATTTCTTAAGTTTCAACCACGATAACTTCTTATGTGTTACTTTTGTTGATCTTAATTCTATGGTTAATAGTTCTCTGTTACATACAGATTTAGCCAGTAATATAAATTCAGTAAATGAGAGGATGTTTTTATTTTTCCAATTAGATGTAATGACTTCCCTTGCTATTGCAAGAAGATACCAGAGAAGGTGCACTTGTATATTTGGGATATGTACTGGAATCGGTGCATTAAAAAATATTAATGAGTCTAGAATGATACATTTGTCCGACCACAGTGCCTTTGAAAAGACCTTAAATTCCTCCCAGACCAGAACCATCCTGCACTCTAGAAACATATGAGCCCAGTCTGCATACAATGTCTTTTCACATCTCCAGCATTTGTGATTATTATCACTGCCATATTTTTGTGATATCTATTCACTCAAAAACATTGCACGAAGTGTACATGTTGTCTGTACTTTGAGGTAGCCTTTATAGTAGCCTTTATAAACTCCACTTAATATTTAAGGCTGCAAGGAAATCAGTAGGAAAACTAAAATTAGAAGGAAGAAGGTGTGAGTTATGTTGTGTTGTCTGTTGTCTCAGAACAGTGTGCACTTGGTATAGGTGTTCATGAATCCCAGGGAAGGCCTTAGTACAGTAGTTTGACTAGGGGTACACACCATCACATAATTTGTGGCATCTGAGGGTATCAGGTCTAGTTGTTTTTGATATCTTTGGTAGAGATAGTACTGAAGTGAAAATGAATTACCTAATGGCTAGTCGAGAGTAGAATTTGTATAAATGTCACTATGCTTTGAGGTAATATGTCAGGACAGTTGAACTAGGTAAAAGGGAGAAGGGAGGTAAAGAATGCTGGAGAAAATCTACTGGAGTTAAAGTTTCAGATGTGGTGGTAAAGGTAACTTGATTCGGTGTGCCTTTTTGCCTGGAGTGTCTCATAGTTTGATTGACCAAGCTGCAGAGTTTAATTGTAATATACATTTGTATTGCATTATAAAATTGGGCAAATAAATACATACTATATTTTTCATATTACTGACTGGAAGCAATAAAGAACAGGATATGCATGACTGAGATTATCTCAGGGAGATGTGAAGAGGTCATTATTGCCATGAAGGACAGAGGCAGAGAAGTGAAACAGGTAATAAACAGTCCAGACTGATTTCCCAAATGTCCATAGTTATTACTTCTCAGAGAGGGTTGCGTGCCATTGAACTGAACTACTCATTGAGAGTTGGAGAGGGTACCCGCATAGACTTTCAAGATGGCATGGGAAAGGTGGCTAAAGGATGAGTGGAAGATACATATGGAGTTGAGGCAGAATGTTAAAAGCATTTAAAAGGCAGGCTAGATAGCTTTATTTTCTCCTTCATCCTTCAAGCAATCATAAGACAAAAGTAATGAATAAAATAAAAATAAAAAATAAAAATGGAAATAAGCACATTTTAGAGTAAATACCTGAAAAACATTACATGCTGCATCATGTCAGCCACCTAAAGTCATCATCTTCCCATTTTTAGTTGTTGGAGTATGTACAAAACGACCACATTCATTATTTTAATCAGTCTTGTGATTTGAAACAACTCTTTCATTCTTTCTCTGCACTTTCTATGTCAGTTGGATAGGTTTATACATCCAGAAAATTATATCAGCCACTTCATATCCATCTCCCAGTCTTGAATAACTAGTTACCTCGATGTTATAGATGCATTAAATCCAAGACACTTGCCTGATAATCCCTAGCAAATAACAAGTCATGGCTCAGCATGGATTTACTGGGTTACAGAACCACAACACAAAAACTACCATCTTTCTTCATCTCTTCAGGGCTTTCAGCTCTTGTAGCCATGAATTAATATACAAAGACTTCCTACTCACAATATCTTTTCACAAGTTGGTGAATTGTTTTCTTTGTACAGAACATTGTTCTATTCAGTTTATTGTAAGACATCACACTGGAGACCCTTCTTTCAAACTTTTGATAAATGTAATGTCGTATCATTGTTCTGAAGTTGGATTCATACCGTGTACAGAAGACAGAACCATGGGCATCATTCCTCAGACCCTGCTTTTTTTGCAGTCTTGCTAAAATGTCTTTTGCAAAATCATACTCTGGCTGGAGAGTGTCCTGCTACATTCTGATTAAAGTAAAACAAAATGAATGACCTTCAAATACTTTTTGTAACATTGAGACTGACAGTGATCTAGAAATCTGAATTACTACCCAGGACACCCAACTCAGGAATACTATAAGGTCAACCATACTCTTATCTCAACTAAACTCTTAAGTTTAATTGTCAATGTTTAATCAGCATGGACCCTACTCTGTGAAGGCCTTCATCTTGTTTTCACTAGTGATGGAAGCATAGTGTTGGCATAAATATTTTTTGCAGTCAACTAGTGCCTTTCCTTCATCACATTTGTTAAGAATGCATCTTTTCTTTTAAAGTTCAGAAATTTAACTGTAACAATTTTTAGTGTATATCCAGACATGGAGAAGACTTTTAGAGTCCTACGGCACTGTTCAGCTGTTACCGTCATGGATAGAATTAGTACATTAGAAGAGTATGTTCAAGAAACTACTATAAATTATCCCATTTCATACCACCCAATAGGCATACCATAAGTAGAAAACCAAGAACAAGTGAAAAGCACCAATAAAGCAAAGTTGATGAAATGCTGATATTCTGCCTTGCAGAAGAAGGAATATCAGCATTTCATCAACTTTTCATTTTGGGCTTCCAGAGCCAGCTTCCAGGTTGCATACCATAAGTAGGTTACATGTTTTGTGTCTATTTCACTGTGTGAACTAATGACAGTTTGCACCAGTCCACCATCGACTTTTGAATATTGGCTAAATCTTTATCCGTCCTTTAGAGCCTTTTTAGGCAATGTCAACATAGGTTCATAGGTTCATAGGTTAGTACTAGGCTAACTGCCCTTGCAAACTATTTCAAGCCTAGCCAATTATCCCTTGTGAGACTCAAACCCTGCACCTTGTGTTTGTAAGGCAAACACCTTAACCATTAGGCCACCCTCCCAACAAATAACAAAATTATCAACATAGCAAAAAAAAAAAAAAAACTTAAGGCAACTATAAGATGTTACTGCTCAATACTAGGAACCTAAACAAGAAACTCCATACTCATCACTGTGAGAATGCAGACATCTGTGTTGTTGCAGAGACTTGGTTTAAAGCTGCAAAAAGTACTCTGGCAGTGCAAGGCCACAGTTATTTCCACACATTTAGACCAACAGCATCATAAACTGGGTCTAAAGGTGGACCACTTGAGGCACTCTTCAACTGCGGCCTCAAACCAGGTTACTGCAGCCTCAAAACAGGTCACTTGCCAGGTATATGGAGGGCCACAATGGTCAGACTCATCAGTCTGACAAGTTTAATATGCAAAGCCATGGAACGAATTATCATGGACGTGATCAATAAGGACACTGTCAACTTAGCGACACTGGACCCATCTCAGTCTGGCTTTGCTAAGGGAAGATCTTGCCTAATCAGTCTGGCAGACTTCTTCAAGATGGTCACTAAGGCTATGGAAGAGGGAGAAATAGTATATACTGCCTGCCTTGACCTGGCTAAGGCATTCTGTACAATACGTCAGTCAGGTATTATTGACAGAATCTCAGAACAGTGCATAAATCTCTACATAACTTGCTAGATTGCTGGCTAGCTCACAGATAGGACAGGATCTAAGAAGTGAGGATTGGTGAGACCACCTCCATTAGGAAACCATTCACCAGCAGAGTACCCCAAGGCTCCATGTTTGGCCTGATCCTATTTGCCATCTACTTCTCAGAAGTCAAGGCTAGTGACAAAGGTCTCTGGCTCACCAAGTTCAAAGATGACTGGAAATTTGGGAGCTATCATACCTTTCCCTCATGATATCATCATCCCACAAGAGGGTCTGACACAAACAAATGACTGGTATCAGAGGAACAAATTAAAACTCAATGCAAAGAAATGTATTATAGTGCCTTTTGGAAAATCATCCACAAGAAAAAAACAGCTAATTCAATGAAAGCAGCATTTACTACATAATCCTTGCTCAGGCATGTCAGATGCAATCAGTTTCTTTAGGTAAAAGATAAGTGATTATCTGGGACATAAACTGATTAAGATTTTTAGTCATTGACTACGTTCAATTATATCCCAGTAACTAAGGTATGTTGATACGCATACACTGCCTCTTAGGAAATGCTGGCTGTTCATTAAAATCATACATTCATATAATCACCACTTAGTTTAATAGAGTTGCTTAAGCAATAACTATATTTCAACACAAGAAGGAAAGACTTTCTTGAGAAAACAATGACCAACAAATTTAATGCACACAGTAAACGGAGGGCAGTTGTGGAACCAAAACTGCTTCCTGATACCCTAAAATATGAGGTTGGAAGGCCCTTGGAAGCCTTTCCAACTAAACCAAAGATTGTTATTAGAATTAGAAAAAATATAATAACTCCAACCTTGTATTCCTCAAGGACTCTAACTCATTAAAATCAACTAATTTAGAAAGTATAAAGTAACATAAAATAAAATAAAAATGAACTGTAGAAAAAAATCACTTCCTTTCATATTAATCCAGTTTATTCAGCGTACTTCAGGTAGGTAGGTAACCATTTTAAAGTTATAGCCTTGAAGTACAACAACCTTGTTACCATTTAATATCTGTTTGTAGAAGAAATAATCATGATAGAACCCTGCGAGATCACACAACTCCAAAGAAAGGATACAGTGTGGACTATATAAAACTTGAGTTCTAATTGAAAAGGTATTTAAATTGGTATTAACATAATTCCAAATAGAAGAAACATTTGCAGAGTACTTGAAAAGATGAAACTTAGCAAGATCTTTATTAGTACAGATGGGATTAAAATGTTAATTTCCTGCTAAAGCAAACAAATTAGTTGCGGACAAAAAATGAGATGTGAAATAAGATGAAATGCATGCAAGGACATTAAAAATAGTAAGATATTACATTGGCAAACTGACATTAGTATGCCTCTTTCTAGTAAAACATAAAGTAAAATACAGGTTCTTATCTATTAAAGTATCTAAAAGAAGGAAGTTACCTATTTTAAGCATGATGTTATGAATAAGGCTATTTTAATTGAGGTATTGTTCTCTTAACAATTGCATTCCCGCAGCTATGTCCGGCCCGTCTAGGTATAATACCTCATAAAGTTAACAATTGTGTTATGTTATAGGTTTTTTTCTCTTTCACCTGTCTTATATGAAAATTTTTCATTACTGGATCCTATGTCACTTTTAACATTGGCACTGCATATTTACCATATGCTTGCCATTTCTGACACTCAAAAATTTCCTGTATTGCTTTTACTATGCTGTTATCCTATGCAGTTTTTAATACTTTGAAATTGTTGTAATTTTTGTAATTTTTACTGTTCAAACTTGTGGAGCTTTTATCCCCTGGCCTCCTCTGAAAATGGGCTCTGTGCCCAGTTGGACTTCCCTGATAAACAAATGTAAAATAAATAAATGATCCCGTTCACTTTCATGTTTTTTTTTTATTTGTGATCTTGTCCTAGTAAGAGTTCCATTGGTTTATCAATAATGCATATGAATTAAGGTCACTGACAAATGATTCAGGTAATACAACCTAGCAGGAAAGTCATCAGTTTAAATAGTGCTTGTTCAATATGTCCATTAATAGATTTATTCTAATTAAGAAACAACACTGAATATTTATTTAGGTGAAGCAGTTTTTTTATATTTCCTTTGATGTAAGCAATTGAAATGGAAATCACCTGTGATGACAATTGCGTCATACAAAAAACTCATTGAATGATACTAATAACTTGATGTTACCCACTGATTTTATAATACCATAAGTATAATGACCCATTTCATCAATATATGTTTAGAATGCATTTTTTTTGAATTGTAGCAATGACAAATGTCAGGACTATCACATCTTACAATTAAAACACTCAGACAATACCACTAATGTTAGTGGCTTCATTAGTATTTTAAGTTTTTGCAGATGATGTTGTCTACTTCAAAAGTCAACATTTCAGTGTTCAATGTGTTTTATTTCCAAACAGTAAATAATACAGGTCTTTAAAGAGCTTGCCCTCTATCAGGATAGGGTATTAAACTCTAGACCTTATGTAATTGTCTAAACCTATCTTAAAAGCTTGTAATGTCTCTATCCTTCTGATTTACATGGGTAGAGCATTCCACCATGCTGTGGAGTGATCTCCTCCGTCGAGCAGTATTATCCAAAGTGGCATCAGCAGGCATTTTTTGTTCCTTGTCAACATGGTGTGTTCTTTTATATTAACCCTCATCATTGCTGCAAACATGTCATTATTCATACATTTGAACATTAGTATCAGGTGTCCTCTCACCAATATAAAATTTATTGTAAAAGAGATAACTTCATCAACCTGTGCTTGTAGCTCAAGTTCTTAACCTTTATGACATCTTCTATAGAACCTTTGTATTATTTCTAACCTATTCGTGATTGATTATAAGTACAGAGTGATGCGTATTATTCAATATCTGACACTGATTTATAGATAGGGAACATAATTCTTTCATCCGTACTGCTGATTGTTCATAATATGAATTTAATATCATAACTCTAACTAATTATATCCAACAAGTGTGAATCAAAGGCAATTCTTTATCTATCTTGACTGCTAAGTCCTTGACTCTAGTCACTTCCTCTAGAATTGTATTATTTATTACAAATGGATACTCAGGATTGTTATCTCAAATGAATAACATTAGATTTGTTTGCATTAAATAATAATATAAAATTCATCTCAAATCTGCAGAATATCAGTGTTTACTGTTTTCCTCCTGTTTTGCATAGAAATACAAGTAGACAAATGGCTTTTAAATGATATTACAGGACAAATTCTTTAGTCAATTAAATGTCTAGAAAAAGCATATGACTAGATTACATGATATAAAGAAAGATGTTTATGCTTTTGGTAGGAAGCTTCATCTAAAAAGTTATTTTAATCAATCTAATGCACATTCAGATTGTGTTTTTGACAGTGAGGATGGTAGTGGTATATCTGATAGTTTCTTTTCTTGTACCTCAGAAGAAATGGTCAATGCTTATTGCAAGTTCAATACTGAAAATGTTCCTTCTGTGAGCCATTTTATTCCTAATGTTTTAAATCCTGATGTTTGCAATTGTATTAACTTAATTAATTTTTTTCACTGAGACCTCATATGATAATTTTATGAGTGATAAAAATAACATCAAATATAATATGACCTTTAATGAATGGCAAGTGTTGTTAGAATTAAGTAAAAAAAGTGAAATCATTTTCAAACCATCAGATAAAGGCAATAAATTAGTAGTTATGGATTCTATGCAATATTTAGGCATGTGTTTGGATCATTTAAATGACACTACAACATATAAAGTGGTAGATATGGAAACTTATTCTGCTTCTTTGTTAGAGTATAAAGAGCTTATCAGCAAGGGAGTTAGATTAGGATATTTTTGTCCTGTAGATATGAAGAAAAAGTTTGGTATAGAAGGGTGCCAAAATCCACAAAAATGTAAGTAAACCTCCTGGTAGACCAATAGTCTCAGGACGTCAGTATTTTCTTCACAATTTAGGAACTTTTTTACATAATTATTTGGTAAAATATGTGAATAGGTTACCTTCTTATATTGTTGATGTGTTTGATTTTTTTGAAAAGATAAAGGGCATTTCTTGGAATAAGAACATGTACTGGATGACTATCGATGTAAAGAGTTTATACACCAATATCAGACATGGGGCTGGGATTGAAGCCATCAGGTTTTTTTTGGGTGATTCACCTTCTACTGAATATTTAGTTGAGTTGATACATTTCTCATTAACACATAATTTTTTTGAGTTTAACAAGGTTATTTACCATCAACTCAAGGGGACAGCTATGGGGGCTTCATTTGTAATCTGTTTATGGGCCTCTTTGAGTTAGAAGTCATTTATAGACATAGTTTTTTTCGCAGTCACGTTATTAAATATTATAGATACGTAGATGATTTGATCTTTCTCTTAGAAGGGGGTCAATCCTCTGTACATCAATTTGCATCTGATTTGGATATAAATAGGTTTAATTTAAAATTTGATGGTTTAAATATTGGCACTAGAGTTCCGTTTTTGGATACAGTGCTGGATATTTCAAATGGGTATAGTTTAGTTACATCTATAAACAAAAAATTTGAGGGTGGTTTTCAGTATGTGCATGGCACTAGTGGCCATCCACCCCATACCTTGCAGGCCCTGCCTTATGGAGAAATGCTAAGGGTCTTTAGGTTATGTAATGAACCACAGACACGTGATAGTGAATTGCTTGCCATGGCAGATTCTTTCATAGCTAGGGGTTATAGTAAACAAATAACGAAAGACAGTTATGAGCGTCTGAATAACAAGGAAAGACAAATTTATAAACAGTGTGAGGTTAGGTCTGAAAGATATAGTGTTAAATATTGTATACATCAGGAAAATAATAAGGAAGTTGTATATTTTGTATCTACATTTGGATGTTTTACTGCAGAATTTGTGAAAATTATTAAGCAGTTTTGGGATTATTTATGCTCTTTAGATAATGTCCAGACATGGTTAAATTTAAAGATGAAATTTTCTTATCGTAGGGGCAAAAATATAAAAGACTTTTTAGTTAAAAGCAAATATAATTCACCATTGGATGTATTGCATCAGAACATTATTTTAGTTGGTACATATCCATGCAATAAGTGTAAAGCTTGTAAACATATTGTATCTGAATTTTCATATATTAATGGCATTAGGTTTAGTACTAAACATCATTTTTCTTGTACTTCTGAGTGTGTTATATATGCTTTACAATGCCCATGCCATAAGATTTATATTGGTGAAACGAAACGTGCCTTTAAGGTGAGGCTTTTAGAACATGTTAGAGACATTGAAAATAAAAAAGAAACTAGCCCTGTAGCCATGCATTTTTTGAATGTACATAATGGTATTAGTAAAGGACTGCAGGGCACTGTTTTAGAACAAATACAAATTAATGGATATAATAATGTAGATATCAAATCAGTCCTATTGTATAAAGAAGCTGTATACATGCTGAAATTTAAAACAATATCTCCTTTGGGTCTAAATGAGGATTTTAATTGGAGAGTGTTATTTAATTAATTGCCAATTTTTATTGATTAATTGCATAATTGGCATTTTGTTTTAGTATAAAATGTACTGTGGTTTACTATGGTCTTTACTCCTTGAAGGCTGTGGCCGAGGCAAGTTCTTTTAAATAAATTGCTGTTGGTGGATCGTTTGGCTGTTGTTTTTTCCTGCATATCCTGATTTTCCTGCTTGGTTGCTGCTGTAAGAACATGGGAAAACACTGTAGTGCATAAAATAAAATGTTGGCAGCAGCTTCTTTTGCATTGCAGCAAATGCATACCCTAAGTGGTGGCCTTGCCAGTGTGTTATGTCACAGCAGACAAACATATAAATAGAGAATTACATAACAGCAGATAAGGAAGGAACAAATTCAGGCATGCCTGAGTGCAGAAAGAGTTATCATACAAGCAGGAATTGGTAGACATAGAAACGGTAACTGGAAGAACACATGGACTATATATACTAGTGGATTCTGAGGAACATGTAAGAATTAACCTTCTTGCTACAAGGACTTTTCAGAAACAAACTGAAAACACCACAAGTATTTTGTAGGCCTCAGGCTATAAAATTCTGACAACATTCCTTAGCTCACTGGCTCGACATGAAGATGTGTGTCCCTGCTTTCCTAACACAGTGTAGACAGTCATTACCATACATGGTTCTATTCTGTCACGCACACCCCCAAATGTTTTGGTAGCCTTCTACTGCATACATATGACAATAAAGGGCCCGACTTGTGTTCATGAATAATGTTACACCAAGAAGAGCTGTCATTATATTAACTAACAAGTAACTTTTCTTCATAGTTAAAAAACAAGCAAATAATAATAAAAAATTGACAATTTCTGAATTGAAAGTCCAATTTGTGTATGTTGTCATATTTATAACCAATATTTCACCAATCTTGGAATCTCCAACCAATGACTCAGACGCCATTAGGCTGCCACCAGCAGCAGCAGCAGCCACACAACATCCTTCTAGATGGCCTCATGTGAATTATATAGCAGTGTAGACAAAGCGGCAACTTACAGTTGACCTCTGTTATTTCTTACATATATACAGTGGTAGCTCTGTATCATAGAAAACAAAAATATGCATACAGTGTTATGTAACAACTCCTCAGGGCATTGTATAGTCTAATGATACTATGCATCAAACATCTTTAATTAAAACATACAAATAGGGGATGTGGCATGGGTAACAACTATTATCATTTGCACATGTGTCTTGGGACATGTGGAGGCTTGTCTGACTACATTATCACATGTTATAGACTACCGGTTACTACAGGTAGACTTGAGGGACATTGGAAGGGAAGGTATCTGTCTAACAATACATCTTCTTGGTGGTCTGAGTGAGGCTATCAGTATGGAATTGTGCAGTGGTGGGAGACAGCAATGGAGGTTGTGGCAGTGGCATTATACAACATGGAAGCATGAGTCCTAGAACCATGAAGGATTGTGTTGGCCCACATGCCATGATGGACACAGATATGGCAGATGTGGAGGAATGCGACTTAGTGCATACACATAAAATGGCCCTGCATGAGTGGTCTACATTGTGGTTGACTTTACTGTTGGCCTGGGTATAAGTGCACTTACATAACCCTGGAGCTCTGGCTAACCATGGTGGTCTAGATGGATGTATTTATTTATTTATCTATTTATTTTGTTTACCTGGAATTTCTGAATGGGCACAAATCCCACTTTAAGCACAGGACCAGGGCCATGGGCTAAATTAGATTGATAGGCATTGATGGCTGCACAGGTTATCATTCTCAGGGTTGAGTATTGTAACCATGTAGTTTGTTATGGAGGAACATGGGTGATAATAACACAACTCCAGCCATCAACATATCTGCATGTAGAAGTGGATTATACCATGATTACAGTTATGCATACCTTTTCATTGAGGTCAATAGTTACATGCTTGTTAGAGGTTGGCTGAAATGGTAGGTAATTCTATGTTGTACTACAAACCTACCTAAAAGTGGGTATGTGTAGGTCAATTAATTCTATCATTCATCCTTGCAGGGCCAGAACTAGTGGTGGTCATTACATTGGTTAAAGTAGATGCCAGCTGAGTGGATAACTGGTATGGTATACTGTGCAGAGTAGTGTGTGTGTGTGTGTGTGTGTGTGTGTGTGTGTGTGTGTGTGTGTGTGTGTGTGTGTGTGTGTGTGCGTGTGTGTGCGTGTGTGTGTGTGTGTGTGTGTGTGTGTGTGTGTGTGTGTGTGTGCGTGTGTGTGTGTGTGTGTGTGTCTCTGTATATGGGTGAGTTATTTTATTATGCTGGCCTGTGGGTAAATAGCCACCCAGGAGTTACATGGACCATGTCAATGCACCATGTTAATGTGCCCTGGGTCTGTTACTGAAATTGTATGTCAGCATCAAAGCCAGACCATGACAAGAGACTTGTCTCAACCTGTTGCAGCTGCCAAAACAGTTGATTCACTGCTAGTGGTTCTGTCCCTAAATGACAGCACATAACAAACCCTGTGATTAGTATGACCAGCACAACTAGTGCCCCATCATGCGCATGTTACTGATAGCTGCAGTCTCATAGGCAAAATGAACTCCTATTTGCAGCAGTGTTTCCCAGTGTCTGTTTGCCCATTGTACTCATAGAATATAGGGTCTATATTGCAAAACTGAACGTTTAAAACAGCGAATGATGTTACATCGACACATTTTCAGCGAAAGCTGAAAATGTCAAATCCAAAGAACAATGATTTATTTCCTAGGGAAAGAAATCGCTGTTCCAATCCCACAAAAAAAAAAAACAAAACCACATTGCACACTTCCAAACACATACACACATACCCAATCCGAATCAAACCCCCTCAAAAAACCAGTAAACAACTAAATACACATATGCACATAACCCAAACATACATTTAACGAAAAAAAACAGTAAACATTTTAAACCATATGCACTTACCTTAACCAGCACCCTAACCCTACGGTCAGTAACTCATGCACATTTTCATAAACAGCTCCAAATGCATACACACTTACCCTAACCCTAACTCTACCCCCCCAAAACAAAAGTAAACAACTGAAAACACATACACACGTAACTCAACCATACATTTAACATAAACTATAAAACAGTAAACACTTTCATACATATGCACTTACCTTAACCCGCACCCTAACCCTAAGGTCAGTAACTGTTGCACAATCACTCTTGGGAGCTGTACTGGACAAGGGACCACACTACACTTCAGAACACAGCAAAATACTGGACAAGGGACCACACTACACTTCAGAACACGACAAAACAATGAAGAGGTCAAACGACTTCTTTCCCAGGGAAAAATTTCACTGAACAGCTGCTTCGCTGTTTTGCCTGTTCGATCTACATGTGTCAATGAAAACGCATTCGACATAATGCGTTTTCGTTGTACTCATACGAACCCAGAATATAGGTGAGATGCTTAGTGAATGCAATGTTGCATGGAAACAAATGCAGTATGCCCTGCTGTTTGGATATTTACCTAGCTGGTGTTTGTGTGAGATATGAGACATCTGTAGTGTCATAACCCTGTGTTGATACCTCCAGGTATAATGCCTGTCTTACCAGTTTCATCCTGCATGAATGTCTGAAAAGATTACTACTTTGTGAGAGTGCAGCTTCATGGAGGATTGCAACACCCTTTCACTACAGGTTTCACAGATATCTTTTGTGCTGTCTTTCTCTTTGCACCCATTTTACCATGTCATTTACACACTTTTGACATTAATGTATGGTGCAAGTCCTTCCAGTCTCAACACTGACATCATGTATACTAATTTCTACATATGTTCACATAGACACTGGTTGTCACTCCCTGTCCTGAACAACTACTGCCATTTCCTATTGCAAGTTATCATTCTCTGCAGAGCTGAACTTGTCCAACCTGAATTGTCCATCCTCACTGAAGGACATTTTTTACATCCAGAGGGCAAGAGTATAGACTGGAAAGGCAAATGTGAGTTCACAGTGCACCTATATTAGAATAAAAGTAGACATATATGAGTGTAGCACAATTAGTAGATTATGCATACTTCATATGTTCTGCATAGTGCCTAGTGTTACACAGCCAGGGAGGAGGTTGTTTTTTTATGTCAGTGGGCTGCCACACTTTGCTAGGTGTGTATGGAAACATCTGCAGGAGTGCAGTATGTTACAAATGCTGATGTTACAATTGCTAGAACTGCAAGGATATTAGGGGAGGTTGGATGCCCTGTGTGAGTTGGTTGCCATTCCCTGCTAGGTATGTGTAGGAATAGCAGTAGGAGTGCAGTATGTTGCAGCTGTCTGTGCCCATTGTGTCATACATATTTATTTTATTTATTTATTTATTTATCTGACATTTGTTTAACAGGAAAGTCCAACTTGGAACAAAGCCAATGTTCAGAGGAGGCCCAGAGAGAAAAACTCCAGATGAATGTCTTTGTAACATGGGATAAAACCAGAGCTCCTGGAGGAAACCCACACAACACAAGGAGGACATGTAGGCTCTGCAATCGAACCGGAGAAACTCTTACTATGAGGCAACAACATTACTGCTGCACCACTGTGCCGTCCATATAACTCAGCAGTGATATTATCAAATAACTGTCTGGCAATAGGCGATAACTATAACAGAGACATTCAAGTGTGACATGCAGATCTCAAACTACAATACTGTAGACCTACATGTACTGTAAAGAGCTATCTCTTATATCTGGATGTTTTTCTCCTGACAGAATATAATACAATCCGATGAATTAAGTTAGTTGATAGTTTTTCTTTGATGTGCATATTGATGTCTAAAATAGTGAATATCCTGTAATTGTTGTACTTAAGACCTAATTTGCTTCTTATTTATGCTAAATAGGTTGTGTTTTATGTGTGCACTCCAGAAACATGGGTAATAAATAGATTCAACTGTACATCACAGGCATACCATGCACCCCTACTAATTTATGCAAGCTGCTGTTTAAAGCATGCACTGCATCTGCAAGGCACTGGGGTATGATCCCTGGAATTCATAGTTCCAGGAAAGGCATGGATTTCATGCTACCATTTTGTTTTTCATTACCCTTATGGTAACAACTGCTGAAATCAGTATCCTGTGGAGATCTCCTGCCTGCTGTACAAGAGAGAGCAAAATCATGCTGCATCACTTGCTTAGTATAGATGCTACTACTTTCCTGCAACCAACAGCTTTGTGATGCTGCCTGTGTTAAGTACCTGCAGAGGTGTAGCATACTGTCTTGCAGACTTGGAAACTGGCTGCATCTTGCTGCTTGCTCATGGTAGTATGCTGTGTTGTAAAAATTGCATTAGGCTTCTACTTGATTGCATAATTATATGGGGTCTGATTGTTACTTTGTTGTCTGCATTTTCTGAAGTCCATAAGTCTTACATAATGGCCTGTATTTTTCTTTTTTCTTTCTGCACAGGCAGAGCATGCAGAGATGTTACTAGCTGCCAGTGGCAGCAAAGACTTCAGGCAAAGTGTTCATTTCATGCTTTATTTCCACAGTAACTCCACTAGGTCCTCGTTGTTAATGTCAGGTTACCCACCTCTATCTCCCTTATTAAGTTTTCTATGGTTAGAGTGACAAGCAAAATAAACTGCATACTGCTGCCACTACATTAAGATCGTGTTCGAAGCAGGTAAGATGCTTATGTTCTCACATAGGTAAGGTACTGGTCTGCAGCTGTCAATGGCTTTGACTGCTTCTGAGCTAAACCCATAATGGCAACTACACTGGGCTGAGATATGACACTTTGGATTGACATACAACAGCCATTACTGCAGACAGTAGTTGTGCATCATTTTCAAAGTTTCTTTCTTGCAATGCTTACCTCATTCAAGTGCATCTTTCTGTCTCCTCAATGACCATGCACTTATATTTATATTCAGGGCCATTTAGCATTACTATGTAATGCTAATGTGCTAGACTATGGATCCAGCTCTGTACAGTTTCTGTTACTTTAGGAATAATCATCAACATATTAATCAAAATATTTCATAATATAAACTGTTGTCAAATGATAAAGCATTATTAATGTGGATAAGGAAATCTAGTCAGTAAGACATGTTAAACCTCAACATTATTAACATATCTTATATAAACACAGCCTGTTATAGATGAACCCAGCAGGGGAAAAAATGATACTGGCCTAATGGTTAAGGTGTTTGTCTTACAAACACAAAGTGCAGGGTTTGAGTCTCTCAAAGGATAATTAGCTAGGCTTAAAATGTCTTGCAAGGGCAGTTAGCTTAGTACTAATCTATAAACCTACTCTGTGTAAATCATAGAATTACTCCTTAGTACATGCAAACTTGCGTGAACCCACACACCACGCACTAGTTAATAACTCACTAAAATTTAATTTGATATACTGCATTTGTGTATGGGACTACTGGAAGCTTGGAAGCTTGAAATTAAACCATTTGGACTACACTTGCATCCAGGGAAGTACATTTAAACTTTATTAAAAATACTGCACTTATCTTACCATTTAAATCAGTTTTGTATGTGTTTCCTTTTGTGTTTGTTCTGTATCTGAAGCTAAAACTGTTAATTAAAGGCATGTTTATAGTTACAATGCTTTATAATATAGTATTTTTAAGAGGTTTCCGTGCCCTGCCATGTTTTTAAATCATATCTGAGTGGGCTTTCATTTTATTGCATTTTTACAATCTCTCTTCTGAATCTGAAGATACATCTATAAATTAATTTGAGTTTTACAGTATCCATTGTTATTTCTTAGGCCCTAGTGGCAAATGTCAAGCTCCAGAGGCCTAGTAGATAAGGCATTGTCCTCCTAAGCCAGGAATTGTGGGTTTGAGTCCCATCTGTGGTGATATAATCCTCAATGGATGAGGGTAAAATGGTGCATACCACCTACCTGGACTTGGCTAAGGAGTTTGATACTACATTCAGGTACATTTGACAAACTGACCAAACTGAGCATAAGCCTCTATATATCTCATTGGATTTCCAGCTGGTTGACAGACAGGACACAGAATGTTAAGGCTGGTGACATCACCTCCACTAAGAGAATGGTCAACAGCTGAGTACCTTAGGGCTTCATGATGGGACTGCTCCTATTCTGCATCTACTTCTCAGAGATAAAGGCTAATGTCAAGTGATTTGGGCTGACCACATTTGATGACAGCAAATTGGGAACTATCGTAGACTCCCTCCATATCACAAATATCTTACAAGAGGTTCTAATATAGACTAATGACTGATGCCAAAGTCACAAATTAAAACTCAATGACAATAAATACATTATAAAGCCTTTTGGGAAAACTGTCACCTAGGCTAACTACTCCATCAATAAGACATCTTTAAGAGTTGACCCGATTGTCAGGGATCTAGGAACATATAGGCAGTAATCTGGCCTCTGACCAACATGTGGCCAAGGTACTAAGAAAATAATTCTATGTTACCCAGCTAAGAAAGGGTATGGCATCCAGGTAAAGGTTAAGTTTTAGTGCCACTTTATTTAGCCCTTATCAGACCCATCCTTGAGTACAATGCCCCATTCAGCATGTACCTCACCAGACATAGGCAACAGCTGGATTGCCCATACATAAGACATGTTGACAAGACAGATATCTGTTTCAGAGGATCCCTATGCTCTAGAACAGGCTTCCTATCCATGTTAAACAGAGAATATCCCTAACCCTATTTAAGTGTAACCTTGACCAATGGATGAAAAATTGAATGGCCCCCATGCCTCTGATAAACAGACACAGACAGTAATGCTGAAACTAACATACTCCCCCACATAACCCATAGAAACTCATTAACATACCCCCCGTCTAATAAACGCACATTATAGACTGGGACACGGTTAGGTTGGGTTGCACGGCTAGACTTATAAAGGCCCTCGTGGTTGTTAGTCTAGTATATACGTATGAACTTGTGAACCTATGAACCTGTGAGCTCTTAAGTGGATTATCAGCATTGCTCATCTAATTCCATGTTTCACTTACTTTTCAAATAGCATCTATTGTTACTTTTCTGAGCTCTTAAGTCAGTTATTAGAATTGTTCATTTAATTTTGTTTTGTATTAACTTTTCAAATTTAAAACAGAAAGCCAGCTTTGCCTAGCTGTGTGAGTTGTAATTAATCCCCCCCCCCACACACACACATAATATTTTACATTACACAAGCAGCCAGCCAGCCACACACACACACACACACACACACACACACACACACACACACACACACACACACACACACACACACACACACACACACACACACACACACACACACAAGCGCGCACACACACAATATTTGACATTACACAAGCAGCCAGACATCTTAGTCTTGGGACTGCTGAAAGCTTAGAAGCTTGAAAGCAAAGCACATGGACTACATTTTGCATCGAGGAAAGTACATTTGAACTGCATATAAAATGCTGCACTTATCTTACCACTTAAATCAATTTTGTGTGCTTTCTGCTGCATCTATTCTGTATCTACAATTGAAAGTATTAACTGAATGAAGTTTTATAGTTGCAGTAGTTTACGGTACAATATTTTCACGTGGTTTTGGTGCTCTGCCTAGGTCTTTGAATAATTTCTGAGTGCGTTCTCATTTTAATGTATTTTTATCTGTGTTCTAAATCGGAATCTGCAACTATAAATTTATTTGGGTTTTACAGTACCCATTACTATTTTTATGAGTTCTTAAGTGTAGTATTAGCATTGCTTATTTAATTCTGTGTTGTAGTAACTTTTCAAATTTGAAACAAAAAGCCAGTTTTAGCCAATTGTATGAGCTGTAATTAGAACCTATGGTAATTAACCCAGCCCCCTCCCCCCAACTGTTTTATATTACACAGTCAGCCATAGTGCTGAAGGAAGCTTGGAAGCTGGAAAACAAAACAGTTGGACTATAGTTTGTATCCAGGAAAGTGCATTTCAACTGCATTTAAAATACTGTACTTATCTTACCATTCAGATCAGTTTTGTGTGTTTTCTGTTGCATCTGCTCTGTATCTGAAGCTAAAGCTATTAATTGAAGCAATTTTTATAGTTGCAGACTGCAGTGCTTTAGAGTATAATGTTTTCAAGTGGTTTCTGTGTTCTGTGTTCTGTCGAAGGGTCAGATGCTGGCGTCCTATCCTGCCCAGTTGGTGAATCTGGGAATTCTGAGACAATGTTACAATTGCCTCATGTACACGGACAACCCTCTCCTCCTCCCACGTAACACTAACACTTGCGAGAGATGCAGCTATTTAGCCAAACTGGAGGCTGAGCTCTCTCAACTCAGGACTGGCAAGACCAGGCAGGAGGAGAAGGCAACTACACACACCACAATACCAGTCTCACATAACTCAACCACACCACTGAATCAAACACATAAACACACTAAGACATACTCTGAGGCTCTGAGTAAAAATTTACCTAAACAGCAGAGGCCTCCGAAGCAGACACCCAAGCAACTGCAAACTCAATGCACCACACAAACAACACATAAACAACAAAATCAGTGTGCAAAGCAGTCACTGCCCTTAAGGCCAAATACAACACCAAACATACTTGTCATAGGTGACTCCATAGTCAGACACACTGACGTCCCACTCACCAGGCTGAACAAGGAGAAGGTCACAGTAAGCTGCCTATTGGGCGCTAGAATCCGCCACATAACACAAGCACTCAGGTCACTCCACGGCAAGTACAAGTATGACACAGTCACTGTCCATGCTGGTGTGAACCACCTGAGACGTACCTCCCTGGACTACATGAAAAGAGACATAGAGGAGCTCTCTGATTATGTAGCCCAGGCAGGTATGACCCTGACCCTGAGCAGTATCCTTCCTTCACCAAGAATGATGCCACAATATAGTGACAAGATGATCAGCTTTAACAATTGGCTTAATTTCTGGTGTCATTCAAAGGGGATCCAGTGCATGTCTGCCTGGGATGACATGCTCGACAAGCCACGCTGCTTCGCATGACGGCTTGCAGCTGTCACCCTGGGATTCGGATATTGGCTGAGGCTCTTGCCACCCCATAGTGCCTTTTTAGGCAAGGCTCAAATTCTAAACCTACCACCCTAGAAAACAAAACGTGAAGAAACTAAGGGTAATGCTGCTCAATGCCAGAAGTCTAAATCTCAAAATGCACACTCGAGGCCCTTCTCAGTATGGAGAACATTGATGTCTGTGCTGTGACTGAAACCTGGTTCAAGGCTCCTGAGAGCACCCGGCACTATCAGGTTTCATCTCATATCATGCGTTCTGGCCCCAAAACCCAGACCACACCACAAAAGGAGGGGGTGTATCCATATTCATCAAGGATACCCACACCTCCAGGTTGGTGGCTACGCATCAGCATCGGAAACCATCCAGGTGCAATTAACCATAGGCAAAACTGCTCTACAATTTGTAGCATGCTACAGGCCACCCTCTCAAACTCAGGAAACCCACACAGCCTTCCTGAAGACACTGGACGGTATAAATGTATCACCAAACACCATCATATTGGGTGACTTCAACTACCGAATATAGACTGGGAACATTACTCAAGCCCAAACTTTCTAGCCCAAAGGTTCCTGGAGTTCATAAATTCAAATGCCATGGAACAACTAGTCACCGTCCCCACAAGAGGAGAAAATATACTAGATCTCATCATCACGAACATGGGGACAAAATGCTCCACACCGGAAGTATATCCCTCATTGGTGAGATCAGATCATAAACTAATCTCACTAGAAATCCGCAGATCCCCACCCCAAAACAAAAGACCACAGTGAAGAACTTCTCTAAAGCAAACTTCACAATACTCAAGACAGTTGTGGTATCCTTCAAGGCCCCCGAGCTAATGGAAACCACAACCCAAGCTGAAGCCCTTACAAATGCCTTCTATGAACACCTTCAGGACTGCATGGATCAGGCAATCCCAAATAAAACCAAGACTCTTTCCACCAAGGGCAAACGTCCAGTCTGGTGGACCCCAGCCATAAACAAACTTTACAATAAGAGGAGAAAGCTATTACATGATAGAGCAAAATCCCAAAAGGAAGGCATCTTTGATCAGCACTAGCAAGAAACTACGATCCTCATAAAATCATCCAAGGCCAACTTTGAGAAAATTGCCATAGATTCAAAAGACAATCATAAGGCCTTCTTCAGCTACGTCAGAAACCTGGGTGGAAACTCCCAGACATGCTCAGAATTCGTCCAAAATTATACAAAATCACTGAACCCACAGACATTGCCAACATACTGGCAGACAGGTTCAAACTTCACCCCCTCTCCCCAAAAGAGAGATAACTATCCCAACTGAGAGTAGCCTCCCAGACATCTCAAATGCAGGTGAAAGCTCTCTCTAAAGCTAAAACACAGCATCAATGGGGCCGGATGGGGTCCCCGGCTGTGTGCTACATGAACTCAATGAAGAACTAAACCCGCACATAAGGCAGCTGTTTAATCTTAGCCTCACCACAGGATATGTGCCCAAGGAGTGGCATCGCAACTGTGGTCCCACTCCACAAAGGCAGTGCCTCTACGGACCCTGGTAATTACGCCCCATAAGCTTAACAAGCCTGGTCTGCAAAGCTATGGAGAGGATCATAATGGAACTCATAAACAAGGTCATAGGGACTTGCAGACCTTGGACCCAACCCAGTTTGGCTTTGTCAAGGGCAGATCTTGCCTTTTGAACTTGGTGACTTCTTCAAAACAGTCACCAAGGCCATTGATGAGGGAAAGGCAGTCCATACAGCCTACCTTGACCTTGCAAAGCTTTCACACAATACCCCACTCGGGTATTAGAGAAACTTACCAGCTTAAATGTAAACCCATATGTCACAAGATGGGTTGCAAACTGGCTAAGGACAGAACCCACAGGGTTAGAGTTGCTGGAGCCATGTCAGACTCCAAGCCGGTTACAAGTGGAGTCCCACAGGGCTCAGTCCTTGGCCCCCTATTGTTCGGCATCTACTTCTCAGAAGTACAGGCAAACATAGGAGGACTATGGCTGACAAAGTTTGCGGATGACTGCAAACTGGGTGCCATAGTGGATAGTACATCGGACACAGACATCCTTCAGAGGGGTCTCATGGAAACTGATAGCTGGTGCCAGAACCATGGCCTGAAGTTAAACGCGAAAAAGTGTATAGTCATACCCTTCGGGAAAAACAAGGTAACCCCAAGCTACCATATAGGTGGCAACCCACTAAGCACAGAAGAGGTTATCAGGGACCTGGGGGCCCAGGTTGACAGTGGCCTCTCGTTTGATGCTCACGTTGCTAAAGTGGTTCAAAAGACCTTCTACATTGCCCACCTGATCATGAAGGGATTCACATCCAGATCAAGTGAGGTCATTGTTCCCCTGTACTCTTCACTTATCAGACCAATGATTGAGTACAATGCCCCATTCAGGATGTATCTCACCCGACACCTGCAGCAATTGGAGAGACCCCAAAAGTTCCTCACCAAAAGGATATAGGGACTCCAAAACCTGTCATATGCTGCCAGACTGAAGAAACTCCAACTCTATTCAGTTGCATACCGTCTGCTCAGAGGTGACCTGTGCCTGACATACAAGGCCATGACCAACCCGAAATTAATGGACATGCTCCACCTCAAAAATCCAAATCCACCAAAACCACTAGAGCAAGAGACTTAAACCTTAGCACGGATATAAATAGGACGTGCTGGAGGGATAGATTTATCACCCAGAGACTCCCCATGCTGTGGAATAAAATCCCGGTCCATGTGAGGCAGAGCACCTCGCTGGCTCTGATCAAGAGAAATCTTGACCGGTGGATGGGAGATCGTAGGTTTACCCCGGGAATCATCTCTGTGTCACTACTGGACAGAGGCACAACAAACTAATGGGCACAGTATTTCTAACATAAGGGGCGGCGTAAGCCACATAACTTTGGGCTAGGCTTATAAATGCCCTAGGGCAGTTAGCCTAGTATAAACCTATGAACCTATGAACCTATCTAGGTGCTGAAATAATTTCTGAGTTGGAACTGATTGTATTGCATTTTTTTCTCTCTCTCTTCTGAAAATGTTCTCAGCAATTTACCCTGTTCCTGTTGTGCTTTTAAAGTTGGAGGCTTTTGAGTTGCCAGTCCCTACTGTATATCTGGCCATGGAAGATACAACCTGTCTGTATACCTGGTCCTAGAAGCGTATCCCAGTCTTATCTTCTCTTTTCATCGTATTGGGTGCTAACAGATGAAAATGAGAAGGACCTCCCTTTAGACTGTAAGTGTACTTTGAAATTACCTAAAAGTGTGTGTGTGTGTGTGTGTGTGTGTGTGTGTGTGTGTGTGTGTGTGTGTGTGTGTGTGTGTGTGTGTGTGTGTGTGTGTGTGTGTGTGTGTGTGTGTGTGAAAATAGCACAAATGGTCAAAACTGCAATGCCACTCGACAGGAACCAACGAAGAATAGTTTAATAATAAAACTACAGCCACAACAAAACTGGGATTGAGCGCTTTCATCTACTCATTGTTGGCATGTCTGCCTTTGAATTGCATTGTACTTATTAGTTGTTTGATTTGTTTCTGGTATCTTTTCATTTTTGTCTAACTAAAGTGTGTTTTTACATTAAGAAACTGGGCCTGAAATTCTACTGACAGTAGAAAGGTAGTCTGGTCCGCCTGAGTTGAGAAATACACAGGGGTCTTAAAGTGACAACTACTTAATTGGTACTTTTTCACTTTTGGCTAACCAAGGTTTACTGTTGCATTAAGAAGATTGGGACTGCAATTCTTTTGGCAGTAGAAAGGTAGCCTGATCTGTCTGAGTTAGGAAACACTCACGATGGTTAAAGTGAGATTGTCTGATCAGCCACAGGGGTTTAGGGACTTAGTTGTTTTGTCTTAATATGTGCTTGAGGGATGCTTTTGCTGTGCTTTTACATTAAAAAATTCCAAGATCATCCATCTTTGGGCAGAAGGTGTTTACCTCTTCTGTCAAAGTTGGGAAGCACTCCAGGGAGCTCAAAGTGTAGTTGTTTATTGGTCAGAGTGCACAGGAAGTAGTTTTCAGCTTTTTTCTGTCTGCTATAAATTATGCATGTTTGTACAGTGCTGTTCACTGAAAAGTGGTAATTAGCAGAGGCCTGTATAGTAGCAAATGCTTAGTTTGTAAAATTTACCTATAAAGCTAGTATTTAGGTCTTTAACCTGTAACACAGAAATACTTTGCATGAAGCTAAGCTTAAGGCAGCTAGTTAATACATTGAACAGCACTACTATCAGATCATAGCACTATTTAACATCCGGACTCAACCCTAGACACCACTCAAGTGACGCTTGTTAAACCAAGTCCCTAAACCATAGTAGCCCAACTCTAACACTGATCCTGACAACATGAATATGAATATCTCTGTGGTCATCTAGGTAAATATGGACATCATGAGACAATGTAAAAATTGTCTGATGTACTCAACCATTTAATCCTTAAAGAATTTAAAACAGTATGCTAGAGATGTACATACATAATTTCCTTGGAGGCAAAAATCTCACTTACAAGTAAGGTTTTCAAGAACACACACAGACCCACACTACATCCTTCACACATATTGCTCACAACACACCTATACCCTCTCATTCTGAGGCACTTTAAAGAAACCTTCACAGACCTCAAAGACCTACTAAGCTGTGAGCTGGCAACAGCTATCCTCAATAATCACTAAAGAAGACACCACAAGAAAAATCTAACATCACACAGAAGCCTACACCCAATGGTACCCCAAGAACAAAGACCATAAGATAAGGAAACACTTTACCTAGTGTTCTTTTCACAGGGGATTCTATTGTATAACATACAGATACCCTCTCACTAGAATTCACAATATCACACACACACACACACACACACACACACTCAAGTCACTGCACCACAGGTACCAATATGATTCTATCATAGTCCATGTGGGTGTAAATAACCTAAGAAGTACCTCATTGGACTATATGAAAAGAGACGTTATTGGTCTCAGTGAATGTGTCACAGACAGGTACATGCTTTGCACTGAGCAGTGTTCTATTTTCACTAAGGATGATGCCAAGCTATAAACAGAAAATGATTGATTTTAATAACTTGCTTAGTTTCTGGTGTCACTCCAGGAGAAACCAATATCTATCAGCATGAGAGGACAGTGTTAACAGACCACATTGTTTTGCTAAGGATGGTCTGCACCTGTCTCCCTGGGTTTTTGGATATTGGCTAAAACTTTATCCACCTTCTTAGAGCTTTTTTAGGCAATGTGAAAAAAGGCAAAACTACCAACGTAGAGAGTACTCCAGTAGTCCAAGGCTATAGTACATTCCAGTCATTTAGGCTAATAGCAGCACAGACAGTGGCTAAAAGTGGAGGAGTCTTAATCTACGTTAACAACAAATACAACACCAGCTTGGTTAAACAGGATGATACCCTGGAGTTCATTCACATCCAAGTTTCCATAAACAAGGTTCCTTACAATATCTTGGCTAGCTACAGGTTACTGTCTATGACCCACAAAGCTCACAGCTTTTATCTAGTCCTACTAGATGTGCTCACTACTCAACCATATACCTTATACATGGGAGATTTTATCTTCCCTCTATAGACTGTGAAATGTGCACTGCCTTTAACTCACAGGTACAATGTGTCCTGGACATTCTCAACAAGAACACCCTGGATCAGATAGTGTGAACTCCAACCAGAGGATTAAACATACTGGACTTAGTAGTCACCAACATGAAAGAATATTGGAAACTCCCCAGTGTTGCATACTCACTTGTGATGTCATACCCCAAGGCTGTTTCCTTAAAAATAAAATCAACTCAGAAAACCCAGCTAAACCTATAATAGTTAGGAACTATTCTAAAGCAAACTATATCTTATTAGGCAATAATCTGTCAAAATTCATGGCTATGTTAAAGCCAAAGACACAGCTACATATGCAGAATTATTCTTACAAACTCTACAAATATGCAAATGGCTGCATTGAAGCTGCCTTATCTACTAGAAGTAAGCCCAAATGTAACACCAAAAAGAAATACCACTAGTGGAATTGTTACCTTAACAGGGTATATAATGAAAGATAAAAGTAATGGATAGAATCAGAAAGAGCAACCCTTACAGAGACAACAAGAGCTCTGAGCAAGCAACCCTTACAGAGACATGAGCTTTGAGCATCAACTAAACAATAAACTAAGGAGTCTAATAAAGTCCAACAAGGCCACTTAAAAGGTCAAGGTAGCCTCCTAGGCTAAGGACAATGACAAGGCCTTCTTCAGCTATGTTATAAACCTTAAAGGTAATACTCAGCAGTTTGCAGGACTGGTCATAAATGACATAGCTTTCGCTGATAAGGATAATATCTACTGGCTGATAAATTTAGCTGTAAAGTCACCCCTTATGGAAGCCCTTCTAGCATATTTCTCTGACTATCCACAGAGTGCAGGTCCTGGTAGTGCTTGTTAAAGACAAAAACACTACTTCAGTGAGTCACAACAATATGGCCTACCATGACTACTTGGGGCACTTTTCACCTACATTCTCAAAGCAGATTACTTGCGAGGTAAATGGAGGTTCCTGGATCACAAACTGACCCTGGGAACTACACACGCATTAGTCTGACAAGTCTAATAGTCAAAGCCATGGAAAGAATTATCATGGAAATGATCAACAAGGATATTGGCAAACTACAGACACTGGACCCATCCCAATTCACCATTGTCTACTCAACCTAGTAGACTTCTTTGAAATGGTCACCAAGGCTATGGATGAGGGGAAATAATGCTACTGCCTACTCTAACCTGGCCAAGGTGTTTGATAAGATACCCTACTTAAGTATTATTGACAAAAATCTCAGAATTAAGCATAAATCCCTAGATAACTTGCTGGATTGCTGGCCACCTCCACCAAGAGACCAGTCACCAGTGGAGTATCCCAGGGGTCTGCTTTGGGCACTGTCCTATTTGACAGATTCTTCTCGGAAGTCAAGTGTAATGCCATAGGCCTCTGGCTCACCAAATTCATTGATGCTTTACATTGTGAGCTATCATTGATTCCTTCCACAACACAGTCATCCAACAATAGGGTCTAACACAAATAAGCCATGGATTAAAACCCAGTGCAGAGAAATGCAATAAAGTGCCCTTTGGGAAATCATCCACCCAAGCTAATTACTCCATCGGTAAAACACCCTGAAGAGTTGACCTGGTTGTTAGGGATTTGGGAATATCTGTAGACAATAATCTGGCCTTCTACCATAACCAAGATAGTAAGAAAATCATTCTGTGTCTCCCAACTCTTGACAGAGGCACAGCAAAATAATGGGCATAGTATCCTCCAAACCTATGAACCTATGAACTCATAAACAGCATCTAGGTGTGACTATCTTATCCTACACAGATCACCTTAAGGCCCTGTGTTTGTACTCAGTCACCTACACATTCAAGCGAGGCAATCCATGCATGGCATACAAAGCATACTCAGATCCAGTTCTGATTAATCTGTTGCACATCTGTAAAAACAAACAGCAGCAGAAACACTAGCTCCAAGAACATGAACTTTGCCTGTGACATAAATAGAACATGCTGGAGAGACCGATATGTGTCTCAAAGGATCCCCGCACTATGGAATAAGCTCTCCATCCACATGAATCAGAGTTAATCTCTGACACTATTCAAACCAAATCTTGATAACTGGATGGGAAATCTCAAATTCTCCCCTGTTCTGTCCCCCATGTCTCTGATAGACAGAGGTTGGCAGTAAGTAAACTAATCCCTAACTAACATTTCCCACACATAATACTTAACTACCTCCTTACTGACATACCCTACCATATAGGCATCCCACGTACTCAGGGACAGAACTGAGTTGGGTTACCCAGCTAGGGTTAAAAAGACAATGTTGGTCATTAGCCTAGTATAAACCCCTCATGCTGGAGGCCCTGATCTTTCTTCTGTTAGAAACCAGGTCTCTCTAATTGCCTTTACTAAATGTGGAAAGCTTTCCTTACACTGGTAGATACATGGTGTTCGGGTTAAGGTCAACCTGCAACCTGGATCCCCTTACCACTTCACACTTACTTAGAGTAGAGTATTATATTGATTTGATAGTGAAGGACATTATACATTACTTGAAATGAATGAATGCATGATTTTGCATTTGGTTTTCAGTTTGAGACCATACACCAGTCGCTGGGTCTGTGTGACCATCCTGGAGTATACTGACATAATACTTGGAGGTTCAATTTTGGCCTGGTTAGTTTGGCAGCATCCACCCTGGTCATCTATAACCCCTTTATTTTTTCTGTTTCTCTAGAAAGTATAACAACACAGTAAGGGGCCCACCATCGACCCCACTGCACTCCCGTAAGCCTCAGGCTGGTAACAGGACTGTGGGTTGGACCCAGAGTCACCCACTGTGTCCAGTTTGTGAGCCAGTTGGCAACCCACCTTATAATGAAGGAGTTTATATTCATGTTGCTAAGTTTATTGGTAATGCCTGAATGTGGGATTGTGTTGAAAGCCTTTGCCAAGTCAATGTAAGCTGTGTGCACAGATTTGCCCTCATCAATGGCATTGGTCACACTTTCAAAGAAATCCACCTGATTTAACAGGCATGATATGCCCTTCACAAAGCAAAATTGGGTAGGGTCCAGATTTTGGAGGTCACCTATGTCTTCATTTACGTGGTCCATAATGATACATTCCATGGCCTTACAAATGAGGCTGGTCAGGCTTATGGGTCTTCCCAGGCCTATTTCTAGACCACCTTTGTGGAGTGGAATAACTGTAGCTGTTCTCCATTTGCAGGAACAAACCCTGTGGTTAGGCTATGATTGAAAAGGGTACTTAGTGTTAATACTAGTTCATGTTTAGCCTGTTTAGAGGACAGTCTGAGATGTCATCTGTTCCCATAGAGGCTGTGTTCCTTTCTTTGTACAGGACTTTGAGGAGTTAGTTGCTCTTCAGATATGTAAGGTGGGGTGGGAGGGTTGGGGGATGGTTTGTTGTAAGTTAGGAGGGAATAACAGTGTGAAATTTTTACTAAATCTATCTGCTAGAAGATTCATAATCTCTGTGGGGGTCAGTATGTGTGATACAGTTGGCCACCAGTTCTACACATGTTTGGTTCAAATCCTTGGCAGTACTTGCTAGGTTTTTCTCAAAGGAGGTCTTGGACGATTTGACAAGTTGTCTTATTTGCCTGTTAGGGCTGAAGAGGGTGCTTCACATTATGTAATCCACTATCCTTATCTGCATACAACAGTAGTATATTATGGCATGTAACCAAGCTTCACATTATATACCTTTGAACATCAGTGATAAACTATGTTTTACATGTTCACATACTTACAAAAATTAAAATCAAAGGTCCAAAATGTGACATACTTTATTTTTCCAAACATTGTTACATTACCATTTTATCTTGCATTTCTGCAGTTTGTAGCACTTTATTTACTTGCTTGCTTGCTTGATTGCTTGCATATAGTAATCAGGGTAGATTCACTTAGACATTTTCGGTATAATGGTGAACAATACAATTATTATTCACTAGCCGTCTATATCCCCCTAACACTATCCTCATATTTCTCTAGCTTGACCCATATCGATATAAGTCACAAAATGCCACTCCTTCAACATTCTGAATATTTTAAATTCATAATCTCATCAATGGAAACATTTTATGGGTTATACCAGTCTAAGTGGTAGGAAATGGTTCTGCAATCCAAGCACGCCATCTGTGAATGCTCCATTGTAAAAAAAGGATTTTCAGTTAAGTTCTATCATGTTAATATGTAGTATAACATCTTCAGTACACATAAATTATTCCTTGTTTGTTAAAGCTATTACAATCACAATTTGAAAGTACTGCAAAATAAAGGTAAAGAGCAAGAAAGGAAAGCATTTTAATGTAACACAGAGGGGAATCTAAAGACTCTAAATGCATACCCACATTGACTGCTGGCAGTTTTATATGACATGCCATTCCAAACCCTCTACAGAAATAACTCCTTTAATCTTTATTCCATTAGTGTTAAGTTGGGCTGAATTTATGAACTGGGTCTTGTGTTTTCTATTCAGTAATCTGATAACACTGTTACAATTATCAAGTTATCAAAAGCATGCAGTCTATTCCACTGGTATCATTCTACTGTCTGACTGCGTGTACATTTAAACTTTTCAAGAATTTTCACAGCCTTTATGCACGTGTGTGAATCTGTACATATTTTAGATTAATACAATTTAAAATAAAGCAGTTTTTTTAAATAACTAATATTGCAGTACTTGAAAATAACACTATTACTTTCCCATAAGTGGTTACAACCAAAAATTGCAAACATATATTTTGCTCTTTCTAAGAAATGTCATTCCAAGTGTGACATCTGTTTTCAAACTGTTTACAGAAACACTTCTGTTTCCCTGTCATACCACGATGAAAGATGTGAGCTTGTGAGAACATGCTTGAGGTATCAGTCAGCACATGCACATGCTAATTGCAAGCTTACTGGATTTCTGTAAAAGAGAAGCACAGGAAAATGTGACAGCAATGCACATTTAAGTATTCAGGATTTCGTGGACTTGCAGATTTTTATTTAAGACTGGTTATTTAGTTAATAATTAAATTATTGTTTAATCATAATAAAAAGTAATGATGAAGTCATGTCTAAGAAAAGCATCTGCATTTATTACTTGTTTAATAGCTTTATTAAGATAATTATAAAATACAGGAGAGTTATTATGACCTTTTACTGCCTCTAAGTAGAATATATAATAAGATGAGGGCCTTCTGCATTTTAAGTATTCTTGAAAAGTAAAAAATGTGCAAGTAAAGCTGCCATTTGTGGCATCCATGTGTGGATATCACCCTTTACAAAAGCAGTGTTTTATTGGAGTGCTTTGCTGCCTTCAAGGATTTTAGAAAATCTGCTGGAAAAAATTTACAACCTTTGGCATAAGCTTTTGGGGTTGGAGATAACTTTTTGAAAAAAATGTCACTAAGTGAACTAGTTTAAGACATAAACAATGTGTAGGCTACTGAAGAAAAGATTCAGAATTTCACCAAAACACCAGTGCTGGCTGGGATGCCTTCTGTGCGGAGTCTGCATGTCCTCGCTGCATCCATGTGGGTTTCCTCTGGGTGCTCCATTTCCTCCCACATTACAAACACATGCATATGGAGACTTTCATCCGGGCCTCCACTGAAAATTGGCTCCCTTCCAAGTCAGACTTTCCCAGTAAACAAATGTTAATAAATCGATAAATAAAATAATCCAAGGAATATGCAAAACATTTGCATTATCTTCAGAAGGTCTCAGTGCAACACTCAGAAATGCCAAGATTAGAAATCTGCATAACTGGCACCAATTGCATTTATTTCATATATAATTTAACTTTTTTCCCTGTCCTAAAAGCAGATAAATGGATTTGGTAAAATGCTAATGGAAAGGGATATCCACTGTTTAATAGGGATATCCACTGTTTAATAGTAGATATATTTAATTTCCCCCTCTCCGCGTGGCTGCTGAGCGATCCCTGGCATCTTACTTTGTATTCCAATCTGTTCAAACCTACCATACTCACTTTATCTACTCCTGGCTGTGTCCTATCAGACTCAATAGATCAGCAATATCCACCTACCTATAACCGCCTGGGTATTCACCTCACCTGGATTATCTAAGTGCCCTTGGAATAAAGCCTAAGATTGTATGTCACTAAGTAAACTGTATTTGTCATTCCTAATATTTATGTATATACTTGTCCACTACACATCCTAGGTGTAGCAGTTTAACTGCCAAATCTGCCAGCAGCCATACCCCACCCTGTCTACTACAGTTGCTCTCCCTGCCTGTCTCAAAGACATTGTACCACCTCTATTCTCCAACCACGCTAATCCTCTTTCCTTCCCCATTACTTTTTCTTTTATTGGTTTCCACTACTATATTATCCTTGCTTGGTACTTTCAGACTTTGACCACTAGATGGCAGTCTTTAACCTCCTCTAATTCTCCTTTCTGCCACCCTCCCCACCTCATACTCTACACCTACATGTTTGTTGCACTTGTCTCCTTTCTTTTTTTTCCCCATCCCTAGTCCTTTTTAACCTTACACCCTACTCTCCACAGTCCTTATAAACCCTCTATCAAACCCTCCTCTCCCCCTGCTCTACTCCTAGCTTAACCATTACCCACTCTGGCCTCCCTTCTCTCTGTTTTATAATTCCCCCTTCCTCATGTACACATTTGCCTTCTACTTACTATTTTTTGTTTTTACCTTCTACCTTACTGTTTTTTCTCACTGCCTTTTCCTTTCTTTGCTGTGCCCCGCTCCGTTCGCCCTTCGGGCTCACCCCGCTCCCCTACCCTACCCCTAATTCCCACACACCCCCAGTAGCCCTACACTTATACCTCTGAGACTCCTCCCCCTATCTTTCTCAACCTACCACTAACCTAATCATCACTAAGGCACTCCTAACTCAATCTGTCCTAATTAGCCTTAATTTACTTTTCACATGCCACCACTCCCATACCTACCCTAACTTTTGTCAAGATCTGCTTCCTACACATCCTCTTCTAATTAGTCTTACTGACAACTTTAATCCTGCCCTATCTTGTCTCACAGACACTTTCATTTCTTCCAGCTCTCCAATAACCACTCCCACTAGAATCCACAAACCTAGCATGAAAGAAACTACTCTTGACTGGATCCTCCTCAAAAACCACCCTAACATCTATACTCCAGGTACCCTCCCCAATAATATCAGCGACCATATGCTTACATATATTACTAGAAAAAAACTTCATCTTTTAGCAACTGATAATATCAAAACCTCCCGCTGCAAAAAATACTTCAATCCTGATAGCTTTCAAAATGAATTGCTAGCATGCAACTGATCACCTCTTACCCATCTTGAACTTGATGAAGCTGTGACCTACTTTAACACTTATTTTCTTCAAATTATTGACTACCATGCACCTTATTGCACTACCAGAATGAAAACAAAAACTACTCCATGGCTCACTAAACAAACAAAGCAAAAAATGCTCCTCAGAACTGAAATCTGGACCAAATGGAGAGCTACCAAATGTCCATCTCATCACCTCCTCTATAAACAGCTAAGAAATGCTACCAAAAAAGACACCCTTAGAGACAAAAAAGACTACTACTTACACTTCCAACAATCCACTGAACATACCCCACGGCACTTTAAGAGTGCAGGGGGTGTGTTGGATCTGTGAGCACTACTGAAACACACCCCCTGCACTCATTCAGTGTTCATGTCCACAGAGCTGTTCTCAGTAGTGCATCTTCATTAATATGAAAGGCGCACTGATGTTAAGACAATGCAGATGTGGACACCATTCATTCCGTACAGGAATAACACTATTCCTACACTGAGTTTGTTGAATCCTGGGGCTGCTCTTTTTTTCTGTTTTACAGATGCTGATAGAAAGTATAACATGTCCATATTGTCTGAATGGAAGATAGCTTGGAACTTTAAATGGGAAGCAATGCAGGGGGTGTGTCACAGGTAATGCCACACCCCCCTGCATTGCAAAAGTGCCGTACAACACTTTACATATGTCTAAACCTCTTAGAACCAAAAATCTGTACAAAGCCTAAAATGATGGGGGGCGTACCTCTTAGAAGTCTGAAACTCAAATGTATGCCATCATGTAGTGACTTCAATCCTGATGTTGCCCATACAGACTTAGAGAGTTGATAGAATGACAGGTAGTGCATTACCAAACATAAATTGCAATTAGTATTAATACATGTAAATAAAGTGATTGTATTAATTTTTTTCCATTCTAAGTTATGTTTAAGCATAGCTGTGTGGGTTTGCATGATGTGGCCCTCTGCTCAGCATTGCTTAAACATCTCATAGGAGCTAAATGCAAATGTATAGCTGAAAACAACAACAGTGTGATAGCGTAGTGGTTAGAGATCAGGCTTTGCATACAGCAGTTCAGGGTTCAAGTACAAAGTATTTTTTTTTTATTTTAAATTATGTAGTAATTGATATTGTTAACCAGTGAAGTGTAGCTGGTTCAAAATGGAGGTGTCAGTGCATATAAATAACATGCAAATCGCCCATGTATACACAAGTGCCCCATATACTACAGTCACACTCCAAGGTAAAGTAATGAAAGCACATAGGGGGATGTCATGTAAAGTAAATCATACACAGTGAATAATATGTCAGTAATGATTAATTAATTTACAATTCTGATATTTATTCTTAAATAAAATCTGAGCAATGCTTAGCAGCTGGTGGGAGCATTGCTTAGATGTTAATTCTAATCAACAGTCAGCTCAGCTAAGTGGATTTGCACACTGCTAACCACCGCTCAGCATTTTTCCATTTAAGCACTGCTCAACTCAGCTTAATGGATTTACACACTGCTAAACTGTGCTCAACATTTTCAAAATGGTCCAATGATGGCAAAGAGAGGTAATATGGCCTTATTTAAACCATGCAGGTGGGAATACAGCCAGAACCTGTTGTAATATGATCTATCTAGGAACCATGTCTGGCATTAGAGATGGAGTGCTGAGGCATTCTGGAGTCCAGAGTCATGGGTGGACTTCTCAATGAACACCATGATGACAGACTGCTGAAGAGCTAGTACCAGGGCTCACAGTACAAAGCGGATGCCTAGGACCATCTGGCACATGATTTCATAAGTGCTACTGGAATCCCCCAAACTAGTGAGCAGGTACATCATCATTATGCTGACCTAAAGAATTGGAAGGGGGCACTCTTGGCTCAGGTGATCCAAGATGCTCAGGCATGGTATGCTCCAGTAGTTTGTAAGTAACCCATCCATTGCTGTACCAAATTCTAGCCTGAGTATGTGATAGACAGGTTTGCATAATGTTGATTTTCCCTCTACAGCTGCAGCAGAGAGGGATAGCAGTGCAGAGGCCCATGCTGACAGACTGGCAAGGCTGTGCTGATGGCTGGTGAGTACAGATCTATCTTGCAGTATATAGTATAATAAGAAGGAGAATATTGTTTACTGTCAGTAGGTATAATGTGTTATGTGTTTAGTGAATAAATAAAATTTTCCAGACTAAAATTGATCTACAGGATATGCAGTATTAAAACACTGTGTCATATTACTAAAATAAAGACTTACACCACAAACTGTTGTGTTTACTCTGGTATGTTGTTGCAGAAATAAAATGTGTACAGGTTCTGCACAGCAAATATGGCTTTGACAGCATGCATTAACTGAGGTTGATCTGTGAACCAGCTACTATGCAAAACAGTAGATTGTGGAGCTGTAAAACAAGATATAAATGAAATATTAAATATGTTATGCAATAAAATCTAAACCCTGAAGAGTAATGTGTAATGTATTATAGTGTGTTCCCTGCAGCATTGCCTTGTGTTAACCTTTGCTTTCCAGATTGTATTATTTCAAAGGATTAATACACAGTACACTGTACACTATCTATCATGCATGAATCTCAAGATTACAAGGTCAGACTGTCTAACCCACAGAGTATTATGCAGAAATCAGTCAAACGAGCAACAGCAGTTCTCCAGTTGCTCAGTGTGATGAGAAATAACCTTGTTGTTCATTTCAGTGCACCCAGATGCGTTTTGAATCTAGGGAGTGGTACTGAGATGTGTGCATATATACACTCAAGAAATCTTGAATATTTGTAGAAACAGTCAGATAGTGGTAACAGATATTTTCTCCACAGGTCTTACAGGTAAAGAAATGTTTGTAGTAGCTGTATGAAGGGTATACTAGTACACCATGTACAACTGTTCCACTGTCCAACCCCATGCCGGAAAAAAACAGCAGGATAGGTACATACACCATACACTCTTCCCAATACATGTCTCTCAAGTATCACGCTGTCACAGCTAGTGGTCACCGCTACCAAAAACCTTGGACACAGGAATCCAGGTGAAGTATGTCAGTAGCAGACTCACACAGCATCAATGCAGGGTACCCCTTCTTCGTCAGATATGTAACCATGACATGTACAATCCTCCTCTAGTAATGGGGTCTATATTATATCCTTGAAAGCTGTAAATGGCAAACGCTATCTACAGGGAAAATGCAGTTCAGCAAATTCCCCCCACTAATTATATGTTCCAACTCTGAGATTGCACTATAGTGAGGAAAGGGCAAATTTTTCTAATCTTCACTGTAGTGCGATCTCACTATTTACAGTTCACTGCACGGCATTTTCACTGTAGATAGCATTTGATGTTTACAACTTTCGAGGGTACAATATAGACCCCTAGTAATGTACCAATAGTTGTCACAGTCTAACCCATACCATTACAGGTTGACAGTTTAACAAGTATGAATGTGCTACAGAAGCTATGGGCCATAGGTAGATGTAAAGTGAGGGCAGACCTGTAGAGTATTGAGCAGTACTGTTGTGAAAAATAAAAGCCTATACAGTTGTTAATGGATTCCCCCCATCTGCATCACTAATTATTATTTATATACTATGGGTATGTTTTTCTCAAAACCTAATGTTGGACTTGTGTTCTATTATTGTTCATATATTTAATTGGTTGCATATTAACATACCTTGTTCAAATACCATTGTTGGTGAGCTGTTGCCATCAATGTAACTGGCATGCTTTTACAATACTTACTGTGGTTTCATTTATGCATGTGTTCTGTTTGTTATGCAACCATTTCAAAACTGTTGTTTTGGGTTAATTGGAACACCCACACATGCTGCTATAACGAATTTTGAAATCTTTTCTTCATGAATAACCAATATATGTTATAAAACCTCAACACCATAGCATGTTTGGAAGGAAGATCCCAGTGGATCCACCTGTCCTCCCTCATCTGGCCGTGGCACTGAGCCTTAGCATGTCTTGGACCCGACCTGGAACTTCCTCCTCTACTGGCCCTGCACCACCTTTGGGTGGAACCAATTCAGGGGATGGGGTCCACCCCCCCCTTGACTCGGGCTTGGAGAGCCTATCACCCTCCACAAGCTTTGGGGAATGGTGTGCACTGTCATCCCCTCTGATTTGAATGGATGGCTAAGCCAGATGGAGGGCTGCCTGGTGCACCTCGAGGGCCAGGCTGCCCCTATTGTCCAGCCTCCAGCACAGCCACCTTCAGGGCTGTGAAGGTGCAATGGTGACTGCCCATGGGTTGGGACCTTAGTCCCACTGTGCCAATTTGGGGGATCATGGGCCTCTGATTGCGAACCACCCTCTCCGTCCAATGTGTTTACCTCTCTCATGTGTCATATACTGCCCCTGTCTGCTGTCTTGTGTGTCTTATCTGTCTGTGAATGCAACCTATCCTACCCAACCTACCTGTCCAAACATACCTATAGCCCTTCCCCAACATTCTACTCTCACCTTAAAAAATAAAAAGGGCATCTGTCCTGCAAAAAAATCATTGCCCCATACATAGCTCTACATTTCAACCCCATGTCCAGTGATGTAAATCAATCTACACTCAAATTACTCTACAAATTTATGTTGTCAACACCCCTCCCTGTGGGGTGTGAGGCTGTAAATTCCAAATTTTCCACATCATTCACAGCTTTTTCTGCAGAAGTAATGTAGAGGTATGGCCCTTTCCAACACCCATCCTGCACATCTCTATCTGCTTTTCCTAATGTTTTACCCCTTGCTTGCCCCATTTCATCACTTTCCTATCACCGTTTTTTTTTTCTTTTCAATATTTAAAATTAGCACAGGTTTAAGCAGGAGTAAGTGCTGCTAAGTGAAGCTAAGGGGACTTAACTGTCTCTTAGCATCGCTTAGCTTTGAGCAAAACCATGCAAACTCATTCACAACTGCTGAAAAGTGCTTTAATCACTCTGTCTCAATAAGCTCTTGTTCTGCCCAGCAGCAAAACACTCAGCCTTGGCAAGTCTCAAGCCTAAGACCCTATGCACTAGGATCACTGCAGCATATCACTCCACCATCAAAGCCATGAGAATTTGTAATGCCTTTAAAAAAAAGCATGCATTATGGTCATTTTAACATTAGTGAAAAAAAGCCATCGCTACCGAGTCTTGAACCCAGGCCCTTGTGCACTACAATTACAGTAATGTACCACTACATCATCTAATTTGTAAGAATTTCTAATGATATTACAAACATATCATTCATTACAGTCATTTAACATAAGGAGAAAAATATACATCCCTAGCAAGCCTTAAACCTAGCACTGTGTGCACTACAGTCACAACAACTACAACTACTTCACATGAGCAGTGAGAATTAATAATGCTTCAGTAAATATATCATGCAGAATGGTCATACAGCATTAGGGAAAAACCTGTGGAATTAATAATGTTATAAACACACACATATATATATATATATATATATATATATATATATAGATAGACATATAGATATATCTATATATATATCTAGATATATCTATAGCTATACATCTATATATAGATATATCTATATCTAGATATACATCTATATATATATATATATATATATATGCACATACATACTTACCCTTAGTGCAAGATATCTGCAAAAAGCCTGACAAAGTGGGGGGATAAAGACCAAACAATAAAGACATATTTGAAATATGGATGTTGTAAGCTTAGAAGGTTGCTAGTATATCACGGTTTGCTTTAACATATATTGTCTGATAGATTTCAGGTCTGAAACACAAATGATTGTCATCATTTAGTGATGTCAATGCTCACATCATCCCAGTTATTTCTCAGACATCCACAATAGGTATGGGGGACCGACCAAAAATATGAGCCACACATCTGGAAAGTCTATAGAAATCTCGACAGTGGATAGGTATGACTGTAGTCATGTAGCAGAAAGGAAAAAACACTGAATGCTGCCAACCATTTTACCCAGCATCTTCTGAACTACAGTCAGAAGAACACAACACTACCCCAAATCAGCTCTGGGGAATAACTCATGTATTTGCAAATATATCATGCACTACAGGGATGTAACTGTAGGGAAAAACAGACATCAGTGAGAAATTATCTATCCATAACCATTTGCACCACAGTCACAGCAACATACCAGTAAGCCAACTGAACTCTAGAGTATAACGACTGTTTGAACAAACATATCCTGATTGCCAGTCATACACTACTCCTACATATACTGCCCCAAGTCACAGTATACCTGGAATCATGAGGTGTTATGGGACATTTCTCAGTCTTGCCCTGCAAACATATACAGCTGATAGACCACCAGCAACTGTAGCAGCATGCACAGTCAGATAGAAAAGGATCTATGACACTCACATCTGCCTCTCTCCCTACTCAGCACAACAAACATTTAAACACTACACTGCTACACAATCTTAACAGTCTGTTAACAATGACCAAACTTATATAACTCTCAAGTATACAGATTTCCACAGAGTGTCCAGGGTGTGGGACTCTATCATATATATATATATATATATATCTATATATATATCTATATCTATATATCTATACTCATAATAGTTCTGTGATTCTGCTAAATCACTGGGATGATATCAAGAATGAAGTCACTAAATAATTATATACCATACCTCTGAACCTCTTACTGCAATATATCTGGACAAACGCCTGACATACTTGGGGGACAGAGGGCCAAAAATAGGGACATATCATATATAATGGTGTCATAGTCTGAAAAGTTGCTGGTGTTACAGGGTTTGTTGTAACAACTTTTCTGAAGGATATGAAGTCTGAAACACAAACAGATGTCATCATTTAGTGACTTCAGTCCTCTGATTATCCTATTGATTTATCAAAAACAGAAATTGTCTGAGGAACAGACCAAACATAAGAAGCGATCCTCTGGACATTCTGCGGAAATCTGGACATTTGAAATGTATGTCATATACATATCACTGTGAGACATCAAATCATGCAAAAAATGCATGTCCAGACAAAACCCTGTTAATCTAGTAATCTTCTAAATCTATAACAGCAATACTTAACAATCTGTTCCTAATTCTGGAACTTTGTCCCCCATTTTGTTGGACTTTCACCACATTTCTTGTTCTAAGAGGTATTTCCACCTACCTTCTGTGAAGCTGTAGCTCCCACACCTCCATAATATTCTCCTCACAGGCAAGGAAAAGGGGCAAGGCCCACATGAAGGACTTAATTATAACACTGTGTTGCTATGGCATTGCTAATGGAAAGACAAAACAGCTGTTCTGGGTGCAATTAGCAAGTGGGAGACACCAATTGTTGCACAGGCCATCACCTGCTCATGAGCATTACCTACAAAAGGCAAGCTGCTGCCTATGCAAAACAGGTCTGAACCTTTCTACACAAAGATAGACTGTGACCACATAAGCCTGAACATTTGCATTATTCTGAGAAGCTCTTCAGCACTATAACAGGTATGTCAATCAATTAAGTATGTAATGGAATGCAGAAAGGGGGATGTAATAATGTGAAATAGGAAGTTAAACAATAGGTCTCAACAAAATTTGCTGGACTGAGTTGTTGCTGCTCAGCACCTATGACCATTCCTGCTGGCTCTGTCTGCAGTGACATAGATCACAGCCCTGGTCCCTGAGTCACCCCAGCAAATGTCAGCTCACATATAACTACTACTGAAGTGTCTGTTATCCAATACTGACTGTGACACTTGTCAGGCCAGCTACCTGGGATGTTGTAAATATTCATATATCACCTGTGAATGCTTCTATGATACATATGCTTGTCTTACAAATGTAAGAAACCTATATAGTGTATGTTCATAATAAACAACTGGTGCAGAAGTGCGTGTGTTGAACTGTATGTTACATACTGAGCTCATACCTTTCAACTGTCCAGAGTTTTGCAGACTGACCATATGTTTGTCTCATATTTGCAGTCAATGTCTCATGCAGTTGTGTTTTGTCTGGCAAATCAGTAAAGACTGAAGTCATAACATAATACATATATTTGAATGTCAGATGTCATAACCTTCAGAGTATTCCTGCAAATGCAAAACCTACTTTGCTAGCAACTAAGTGTGTTACAGCTATATTTATAAAGTGTTACTATTTTCTGGCCTTTGTCCCCCATTGATGTGCCTTTGTCCAGATGTCTTGCTCTAACAGGTTGAGAGGTATAACTGAGCTGCAAGAATGTAAACACAGTGCGCCATACTGACAAAGAACAGAAATGTATATCAAGTATTACCTGTGCATATGTATGTATGTATTAATAGTAGAAGTTGGAAGCCTCAAACATACAGACATGAGTTGCAAAATGTCAAGTAAATAGGCTGCACTTGTTTTACAAATGTGTTATCTTAGTTCCAATGCAACAAACAGACAGAAATGTCTACAGCTGCAGGTTGTTGTATTGCCTTCAAACATATACTAGGTTGATTATGATTACTAAGTATTTGGAAAGTGTTTAACTGTGTTATGACTTCCAATGCTGCACACACATATCAGACAGATATGTACACCTGATGCAGAGAAGTATGTTATTTGCTGTTAGTTTGTGAAATTAAGGCAGGTGAGAAACACTGATATAGTATGAGATAATGCAGCATTAATGTGGATTATTACTTTCAGATCTGCCACACACAAACAGCTTTGCAAGTTGCATAGGAACTAGGCAAATGTGACACTGTTTTATATATATATATATATATATATATATATATATATATATATATATATATGGCACTATGGTATACCTGTCTGATGTTTGTGTGGTCTGCATTGCTCTGAGTATCAGTCATCTCTGCATATAATTTAGATTTGGAGCTCCGTATTTAAGTTTTCATGACTTTTATTTTGTATGTTATTGTAGTATTACATTTATTTGGTTATACATATTCTGTTCTGTTGTACTTTTAACAGTTTTTGGCTAGGGTCTGTTAACAAAGGTTACCAAAGAATTCCTTTGAAACGTGAATATCAGCAGTTAAGTAGTGTGTAGCTGAGGCACAGCATTGCACACTTAATTACAAATATATGTAGTTAGCTGAAGTGTTTCTGTGTTGTGCAGTGCTCTGAGTATCAGTCATCTCTGCATTTAATGTTGATTTGAAGCTCTTTAGTTAAGCTTTGATCACATCTATTTTGTATCTTATTCCAGTGTTGCATTTGTTTTGTTAAAAGTTTTATGTTCTGTTGGAGTTGTAAGGGTTCCCCCTTGTTGTGTTCAAATATTTGTTGGCATGCGACTTAGCTAACCCTACTACAAATCTCATTTTGAACAAACCTCCCAGTTGTATCTCATCAGCTTATCCTACTGAGTAGACAGACATCATTAGGTACATGACTGACAGACCACAATGCTTTGCCAGAAATGACCTTCATCTGTCTCCCATGGGGTTTAGACTTCTGCAAAGGCACTTGGTTTCCCCATAGTTCCTTTTGTAGGCAAAGTCATGAGCAGAACATTATCAGCATGAAAACTTACTATAAATGACATGTAAATGTAATGCTGCTAAATGCTAGGAGTCTTAGCATGATAGTAAAGTAAATGCAAGCATTCCTTGTCCTGGAAGATGTTGACATTTGTTCAGTCACTGAAACCTGGTTTGAAGCTGTGGAGAACACACTAACCTTGCCAGGTTACTCATCCTACCATACTTTCAGTCCCCAAATGGAGGGCTGCAAAGCCAAAGTAGTTTTAAACTTTATCATACACATACACACCTCCAGGCTGGTCAAACAGTATGACACAGGAGACATCCCAAGTGCAGTTAACTGTTGATAAAACACCTATTCAAATCATAGCTAGCTACAGACCTCCAAACATGACTCAGGACAATCACTACACCTATCTGGACCTACTGGAATTTGTCAATATTCAACCCTCTACACTGATCTTGGGTGACTTTAACTACTCAACCTCGGTGTGCATGACCTATTCTACCTGAACATGAATGCACAGAGATTCCTCGGCTTTGTCAGTACCAATGCATTGGATCAGCTGGTCAACACTCCTATGATAAGTGAAAATATCCTGTACTGGTCCTAAACGACATGAGTAGCCACTGCAGTATTCCTCCAGTGTCATCCTCCTTGGTAAGATCTGACCATAAAGCCATTGCTTTTGAGGTCACCACTCCCCCCTTTTCAGGGTCAAACAAAAAGCACTTTTCAAAAACTGACTATAAATCTCTTCAGAGCAGGTATAAGTAGCTGCACAGCCACTATCCCATCAGCTGGAACTAGCAGTAATGTCCAAGCCTACACCAAAATACTATAAGAGCATGTACATAGCTGTATGGACTCAGCAATACCTGACAGGACAAAATCATCTCCCTCAAGGTAGAGTAAACCTCTGCGGAGGACACCAGCAATACCAAAACTCCATAATAGGTGGAAATATTTACTGTACAGGCGCAAGATGGAGCAGGTTCCAAAGCAATCTCACCTTTGTCTGAACAAGCAAATAAGGTCACAGGTGAACTGCCCTAAGGCTAATTGAGTGCAAATTGGACACATCCACCAAGGCCAATCACAAGGCCTTCTTCACATATGTCTGCAATCTCAGAGATGATGCCCATATCTGCTCTGTAGTGGTGGTCAATAACACCACATACACCATAGATATAGCCAACCTGCTACAAACAGGTTAAGTGAAAACCTCACCCCCCTGTCACCCCATCAGTAAACAAGGACATGCACAGCACTTGCCCCCCCTCATCATTAAGGAGCAGGTCCATAATGTCCTGTCAAAGGCAACAAACTGAAGTCTCCATGGAGCCTGATGCCATTCCTGGTTGCATCCAACATGAACTCAGGCATGAGTTTTCAGCTCCATTACACACTGTAGTCAACCAAAGCCTAAGCACCAGTGTCATCCCATCTGCACAGAGGACAGCCACTGTCATCCCTCTACACAAAGGTGGAGCATCCACTGACCCAGCCAGTCATATGCACATCAGCCTAATTAGCCTGATCTGCAAGGGCATGGAAGCCATTATCAAGGGCTTTATAAATAGAGACATCAGCAACCTCAAAATGCTTGAGCCCACACAGTTTGGCATTGTCAAAGGGAGATTAGGCCTGTTAAACCTGATCTACATCTTTGAAGTGGTCAACAGACTCATTGGACGTGGTGAAGATGGTGCACCTAGCCAAAGCCTCTGACAATAATCCCTAGTCAGCGATAATACATAAGCCTACACAGCTAGGCATCAGCCTGTATGTTACCAGATGGGTAGGTAACTGGCTCAATGATAGTACCCATTCAGTCAAAGTAGTGGAAGCCACCTCTACTAGTAGACCCTTAAAGAGTGGGGGCCTCTGCTGTTTGAGATATACATTTGTGAGGTTCAAGACAAAACCAGTAGTCTATGTCTGAACAGGTTTAGAGATGACTGCAAGCTGGCCACTGTTTTACATTCCACTACTGATGTGAGCATCCTCTAAGAGGCCCTTACCCAAATTAATGACTGGTGCCAGAAGCATTGCCTCAAACTGAATGCCAGGAAATGCATCATTATCCCTGTTGTGGTAGATGTCACCCACACTAATTATGACAGTAATAACAATGTACTGAGCATGCAATCAGTTGTGAGGCAATTTGTGCACCAAGGTTGATAGGAACCTGACAGTTTCCCACTGCATTGGCACCATTGTATGGAAGGCTGTCTACATGGCCCACCTCACAAATAAGGATAGGTCATTCAGGAACCAGGAGGCCATAACATCCCTGTACTCCACCCTTATCAGACCCCTTACAGAGGAAAATGTCTACTTTGGCTTGTACCTTGCCAAGCACATGTAGCAGTTGCAGAGACCACAGAGGTTCCTGACCGGGAAAATACAGGGTCTGCAAAACCTATCCTATACATATAGGCTGAAAGCCCTGTCCCTCTACTCAGTCTCATACAGATTGATCATAGGCGACCTGTGTCTGGCATACAAGGCCATTTCCATGTCCCTCTACTCGGTCTCATACAGATTGATCATAGGCGACCTGTGTCTGGCATACAAGGCCATTTCCAAACCAGCCTTGATGGAGTTTCTGTATATCTGTAAGACAAACCCCACTCAAGCAACCCACATGGAAGGCCCTCACCTGATCTTTGACATGAATATTACAAGTTGGCGGGATAGAATAGTGCCCCAAATAATACACTGTCTCTAAAATACACTCCCTCCCCATATCTAGTAGAGTATCTCTATAGCCATCTTTAAGAAGGTGGACAATTGCATGGGAAACAGAAAAGAACCCCCTGGAATCCAGCCTGTGTCCCAGCTGGACAGGGGAAACAGGTGCTGGCTTTGAAGGGACTTGGGCAAAAATCTGAGCTAGGCTTATGAAGGCATCCAAGCCAATAGCCTAGTATCATCCTATGAACCTATGCACCTAGTACTTTGCATGTTTCCTGTATGTATTGCAGACTGTCCTGCAATTTTGCCTTAAATGAATCCCTGTGAGTCTGAACTGTGTAGTTACTGCATTGATAGAGTATTTTCTTGTTCCTTTATTAGTTATTATCACATATCGTTAAACCTTGCCATTGTGTCTGGTCTGCATAGCAGTAAGTCAGCTCTTAGAGTACTTGCATATGCACGTGGTGACACTGTATAGCTCATTCCAATAGCCTTGGTCTTGGTCACACTTACCATTTTGCTAATAGGCTTGTCACACTAGGCCTTGTTACCCTTTGTTGAGGGCCTTACAGTAGCTTTTAAAGAGATGGATTGTGGCAGTCAGAACTACCTTAAAGTCTGGGCTGAAGGGCTCATGGGTAGCAAAGTTGTGCCAGGCTTTACCAGGAGTGTGACCTGCACTCATGCAGCAGTCCCAGCGATGTGGAATGTGTGATTGCCTGACATGCAAGACTGAGGTAACTCTTGAGGGGTATGTATGACACTGGGTAGAGGATTGGCCTTATAGCCTAGAGGTGTACAGTAGATGTCTGATGGGCTGCTATGCCCTGGTAGGGAACTTCTGTGATGTGAGTAGCTGCTGCATGTGCTGTCTGATGTGAATGATGAATGGAGGATTATGCACATTAATGATCTTCATTGGGGGGAACATGAAACATCAGGATCAGGAGTGCAATGCATGCTGTAATGTCAGTATGCTAGCAGACCTGGATGTGCAGGATCTGTACATAATGATGCCCAATGTATGAGGTCTTGTGATGTGTTTCCCTGTTCATGTCTTGCAGGAGCAATGCCACGACAGTGATTACCACCCTTTTTGGAAGCTGAGACTGCAGCAATAGTAGATGCCATAAGACTGCACCACACAGTGCTGTTCAGCAGGAGCGGAAAGCAGCAGCAGAAATGGACCACCCTGTAGAATAACCTACTGGAAACCATCAACAATCTGAGTCATCATGGGCTTACCAATGAGCAGGTCAGGCACAGGGCAACTGACCTTAATCACCATGCCCAGAAGAGAGCTGCAGCTGTGGCCAGGGACTGTACAGCTACAGGTGGTCTTGCTATGCAGGTCCCACTGACACCTACAGAGGAATTCCTCGCCAACCTTGGGCCAGCCACTGCATCCAGGAAACCATCTACACCTCTGTCATGGAGGTGAGTGGCACCCAAACAACAGGTGAGAAGCAACCAAGTAAGGTCCCAGTGGATATCACTTCTATACTGTATCATTCACACTGGCATCCTTGGAGTATCTAGAAGCATATGTCAGGTCAACCTGTATTTGTGGGTGGGGTTTTGTAATGCACACAAGTGCACATCTGTAGTGAATGACAGCAAATTGTGTAGTATCAGAGTTTGTACTGTACATGGTCAGAACATCATCATTTTCCTGTACCAATGCTACATGCGAGTGCACTGAAAATATATCTCCCCTACAACTACATAGGTCCCTCTGGTCTGGCTGGGGAACAACAGCTTGAAGCATGTGAGTATGGAAATGTCTTGTTGTGGCTCACCAATACCCTAGATATGTTAAGAGCATGCATTTATTAATGCACACAGCTGTTACTGTTAGCCATATTGCAATATGTGCATGCTCACTTGGGTGGGGTTAACTGCAGTGCATCACTGTGGTCATCACAAGGGCCTATTCACAAGAGCTGTAACATACTGGCAAGTATGCTTCTGTAGGCATTGCCACTGTGCTATACAGGGGTACATCAATATTGTGTACACGGGTGCAGTGTGTGTTAGGTGAAGGCCCACCACATGCTACCACTCCTCATGGATCTCAGAGAGGTATATTAGTAACAACATTAAATGGACATAGCTGCACTGCATTTTGTTGAGGCCTGTGCAGAGTGTGTATGTTGTGGTCTGATTGTGTGCTGTGCATGTCATTATTTAGAGACTGTGTGGTCTGTATAATGCCTTTGTGCCACCTCACCTGTATGTGTCTATCTGTGCATGCGCGCACGTGTGTGTGTGTGTGTGTGTGTGTGTGTGTGTGTGTGTGTGTGTGTGTGTGTTTATCAGCCAACATTATACTGCAGGGTATTAATTTACATATGTTGTCTTCCTCTCACAGGTGAATGTGGGGGTTGGTGTCTCTCCCCCTTACAACCTGTCAGTGTCTTAGCAGACTCTCATGATGATGGTGATCATAGTGAGGCACAGGAGGGGTTGTTGGGGGCGGAATCTTTGCCATTGGTTGGTATCCCACTTTCACCCACAATGTCCCTGCACACAGTCAGTGTGCTCACACATACCCTGTCCCCAGCAGCCTCAGATAATGGACAGTTGGAGGGTGGTGGCATGGAACAGGCTAGTATGGTGACTATGGCAAGTGTGAGGATAGACACTAGCCATAGCCAGAGAGCAGGTGAGGTCCCACACAGGTAGATGAATGAGGGTGCTCGAAGGAGGACTGCTGCCCATCAAACCCCTGTCACAAGTATCACAGCAGGTGTCACCAGATGCATGTTTCAGTCCATCATGTAGGAACAGGCACATACTGACTGCAACACCAGATGCTCAGGGTCATGAATGCAGCACTTCCTGCCATGCATGATGACCTCCATGGCATTGGTGAGGCTGTATGTCATTTTGCTGATGTAATGGATAGATGGTGGGGTAAGACATTGTCATTGCTCAACAGTGTAATGTCTGTGCTTGAGCATCTGGTGGGAGTAGGATGTCGGCCACGTGGACGTAGGTCAGCAACAAGATCACGTGGCCATGCATATTCACACTCCCAAAGTGGCACTACCACCAGAACTACCAAAGGGAGTGTGATGTCCATACCACACTGGAGCAGGCCATGGGCAAGTGGTTCTGGCCAGCCCCATCAGGATTCAGATCCAGCAGACAGCAGTCACCATCATGGAGTAGTACTACATCTAGCCTTGGGCCTGGGGGTGCCAGTGAGACTCCTGGTATAACCATTTATTTATTTGTTTGTTTGCAGTTTGATTACCGAGGAAGTCCACTGGGCTGAACTGACCCATTTTCAGTGGAGGCCCGGGAGAGAAACTCCAAGATGCATTATACAATTTAGATACAACTGATAGTTAATATTAAAGATAATATAGTATTCTGCGGTGGTACAGCAGTAGCATTGTTAGCTCACAGCAAGAGGTTCTCCTGTTCGATTCTCGGCTTGGCTTGGGTGTGCCTTCTTTGTGGAGTCTGCATGTCCTCCCCGTGGTTGGGTAGCATTCGAAAGACATGTGTGCATAAATGGGTGTGCCTTCATTGAAGGTTGGGTGTCGAGCTGGCACCTCGGCATTTCATAAAAAACCTACTGCCAATCATTAGCGGACCGGAGTTCCGCTGTGGCGACCCCTTACCGGGAAAAAGCTGAAAGACCAACAACAACATTATGTACAATAGTTACTCATAAATGCATTCAATATCATGCATAGTTAACAAATTCATTAAGCTTGAAGGTAGGGATCATACAGTTTCACTTGAGGAAAACAGATATGTGTTAGGTGTGTAAACAGTTTAGGTACAAATCTTTTGAGAAAATATAATTTTGCTTTACATACACACATCAACAGTAGAATGCTATTTACAATATTTACAAGGTTGGGCTGTGTGAGGGTAGCTGTAAGAGTTGTTGAGAGCTTAGAGAGAAGGTATAGAAGTTGTTGAGAGCTTAGACAGGCTCATAGGAAGATAAATATGAGTTGTAGATCTTGAGAACCAGAGAGAGAACCCCAGTTCCCATGTCGCTGGTGGGAGACAGTGAACTGTAAATCCTGCCATGTACAGTCCACGGCTGCCCAACATACCCCTGTGTAGCACAACTACATGGCTTGATTGTGTAAACACTCAAACATCTCTATCACAGGCAGATCACCACCAGACACACACAGCTTCTCTGCATGGCCCAGTTGAACACCAACCCCCCAGACACACACACACACACACACACACACACACACACACACACACACACACACACACACACACACACACACACAATGTCAACCATATGGCCCAGCCTAGGCCTCTGTAAAAGCCACACCCTGTGCATGTGATGATACCTGTGCCATATCCCTGTTATTCATACCATCAATGCAGGGATATGCTAATATAGGTCTGTTGCATGGGGTTAATATAGTACAGTGTAGAAATGTAATGCTGTGTAAGGTACTGTCTGCTGGCAATAGTTATGGGTACACATCAAAGTGTATGTACCTTTTCAGCCATGATGCATTACTGCTGTTAGTATTGCTGACTGACTGCAGTCTCACATACTGTATTCTGTTTGTGTTCCAGGTGTCTGTAGACTGTGGGCCTGCTGACATTAGCAACAATGAGTAGGGCAGAGTGGAAATACAGTGACATTTTCATACCCAAGGTACAGCTGTATATCTACATGCTTACCAGATGTGCATGCATGCAACAGTGTGTGATGGACAATTGGGGAGGACAGTGTGACCTTGCATACATACCCCTTGACACAGCCAGCTAGCATTCATACATGTCACCTGGGTGTTCTCTAGTCCCACAGGCTCATACATAGAGAGGAGGTTACTTGAGTACTGGCACTAGGTCCCTCACAAGCTTAGCCATTACTTTAACCACAACAGATTCACATATCAGCACCTGTTACCCCTGCCATTTCTTTCCCATCTGCTCAACCTTGATGCAGTTGATGAGGGTATACATGGTACTGTGTATGACAGGTTCGGGGTATGTATTCCTGAAACAAGTCAGCCTGTGTTAGTCTAACCTGACAATCACCAGCATGTGTGTCTGCTATCTCATATGCAAGTCTGGCCTCTCATGCGGGTAGTACACACAGAGTCATAGTCATGTACATTGGGCAGCTGTTGAAGGGCTGAGCACAGCCCCAACCTGCCCAGTCTTACAAACAATAGTGCTAGATACATAACATAAATACCACAGAGATAATGTAGTGTTGCAGTGTCTGCCACTACTATTCAAGTGGGTGACAATTGCAGGAGCTGTGGGTTCAGAGGCCCTTAACATGGTAGAGCCATCTGACACACACACACACACTGCTGCATGGGGACTTGCATTGAAACACACATGCACATAGAGTTGACACTTTTCAGATTAGATGACCTACCTATCTATTTATGTGCAATACACAGTGATATGACCACTGCATGCACCACAGTGCCTTTCTGTTAGAAACTGTGTAACTGTGCTTGTAAGGTGGATGACATCTGTATGCGCTGAAACTAGGTTGGGAATGGGGGAGTTCACAGGGTGGAAGAGGCACACAAAATGGTATAGCCATTGCATACACACAGTAAAGACAGCCACAGGGGATGTGCATACAGAAACACTAACACAGTTGCCAATAGACAGATTAGTAACCCTACATATCCACTTGTATGTACTATAGTGATGCGTACCCATTACATGCTCCACATAGATTATATGACTGGGACATAACTCACTACCTCTTACAACACATAATCTTGGGAATGCCTTCATGGATGGTGGGATAAACCACCAGAAATAACGTCTCATCTATTGCACCTACAAACCTGGACAAGTGATAGAGTAACAGACTTTGTATCAGCATGATGTTTCAGTCAGGTACAATGTCTGATGCTGGCATATCGGTCACTAAGGTAACTGTAACATATTTGGCAATGATATCACATAAATGCCCATTATTAGGGGGCACAGACCACATATAGGTTACAAACATCTGGATATTCCATATACATTTCTACAGATGACTGGTATGGGCTGTATAGTTTAACATGGTGCATGTGAGGCAGATGCTACTAACAGGCTCTTTAAAGTAATGCCATGGGGAGGGGATCAACAGGCCTTAAAATGATGTAACCTACACATACAACAGCTATAGGGGATATGCTTCACACACAATAGTATAGTTACCAGCACTGAGATTAAAACCCTACCTATCTAATTTATTGGTAGTATAGTATTACACAGTTATTGCACACACCACAGAGCTTAGAGGGCTGAAGAATGTATACAGGTACTTGTAAGGTGAATGACATCAGCAGGCCTTGTAAAGTAGGGCAATGGGAAGTATACTGGGTGGTACATGCCTCAAAATGGCATAACCCACATTCTGAGTAGATATGATTTTCACCCAAACACACACACACACACACACACACACACACACACACACACACACACACACTGTATCACAGTTAACAGTATTGAGTTTAGACACTGTACCTATCTAGTTATGTGTACTACACTGTTACGCAGTTATCACGTGCCATGGAGCTTATAGGATTTAACAGTGTCCCAAGGTACTTCTAAAGTGAATTGCATCAACAGCCCTTATAAAGTATGGCAATGGAAATGTACTGGGTGGGAAGAGGGGCCCAAAATTATCCTTCAACACACAAAAGACACCACAGGGGATGTGCTACAGAAAACAAACCCAAAAAAAAAAAAAAAAATAAAAAAAATAAATAAAAAAATAAAAAAAAAAAAAAAAAAAAAAAAAAGAAAAAAAGAAAAAAAAAAAAAAAAAAAAAAATTAAAAACCCAGATTAAAATAACTTCCCAAAAGGTATTCTAAGTAAATGCCAACAGCCCTGAAATGGGGCGGGGAAAATTCCCCCCAAACACAAAAACCCAAAAAACCACCAAAAAAAAATTTTGCCAAAACGGAAATGAAATTAAGATTTGTATTAATGTTTTATCAGGCCCAAGTTTTTAAAGGGTGGTTGTCCAAAGGTACTTCAAAGGTGAATACAAAAACCCTTGTTTGGGGCAAGGAATGTTGATGGGAAACCTTTTCAAAATACGGGGCCCAAAAAAACACACAAAAACCAAAAACCAAACAACACCAAAAACCACACAACAACACAAAACCACACAAAAAATTAAGAATTTTGGAAAAACCCTTTTTCTATTTATTTGTATATATTTTTTTGGGGGGCCCCCGGCTTTCTGATGTTTTCTTTAAATGTGCTCCCCCTTGTAAAGTGGGAGGGGAATTTGGGGGGGTTTAAAAAATTTTAAATTTTTTTTTAAAAAAACCCAAACCAACAAAACCCCTTTTTCCCAAGAATTTTTTAAAGACCCTTCCTTCTATTATTGTATAATTTATTTTTAAAAAATTAAAATTTAAATGCCCCAAATACTTCAAAGTGAATTTACAAAAACCCCCCAAAAATAGGGGTAAATTTGGGGTAAAAACAAAAAAACCAACAAACAAACAAAAACCAAACAATTCCAAAACGGGAAAGCCCCTTAAGTTATTTGTTATTTTAAAGACATGCCCAAGTCTTAAAGGTTAAATTTTCCAAAGGTACTTCTGGTGTGCTCACAATTTTTGAAAGTTGGGCAAAGGGGGAATTTTGGTGGGAAAGCCTCAAATATTAAAACTAAACAGCACACACAAACAACCACAACAAACCCAACACACAAACCAAAAAACAAATATTGAATTTAAACCACTTCATTAAATTTGGGTATTTATTGGGGGGTTAAAAAGTTTGAAACTCCCCGGGGATTTTAGGGGTACCTTCCAAAGGGTATTTTTGGATGACTCAACCTTTTTTGGTTGGGGTTTGTTTTTTGTCCTCTTTAAACTTTTCTCCTTTCCCCAAAAAAAAGGGGGTTTTCCTTTAGTTATTTGTTTATGCTAAAAAAATTTTCTAAAAAAAATTATAAATTAAAATTTTATTTAAATTTAATGACTTTCAGAACTGTTTAAAAAGATTTTGGGGTTAAATTTGACCAAAAACACCCAAAAAAAAAAAAAAAAAAATTTTTCCATGAGTAGAATACATTTTGGGGCTTTTTAAACATTTTTAATCCGGGGAATTTTAAAAGGCAAATCCCCAAGGGTTATTCAAGTAATGACATCAGATATTTTGGGGAAAGTTAAAAGGGTGTCTGATGAAAACCTTTATTTAACTTAAATTAGGGGCCAAAAAAAAAAACCCAAACCCAAAAAACCCAAACCCCAAAAACCAAAGGGGGATTGTTCCCCCACCCTCAACCGGGTTTTAAAGTTTTGCAAAGGGTACCAAAATGGGGGGAAAATTTTTCCACAGGGATTTGTTAATTTTTGTTTTTTTGGTGTGGTTTTAGCTCTGAACTGTTTTCTTTTTAAGCGCCTCTTTTCCGGTTTTTTGGAAAATCAATTTTATTTTGCCCAAATATTAAAATATAAATTTTAAATTATTTAAAATGTGGCACCGAAAGGAATATTAACCCAAGGGGATTCTCTGGGGATTTCGTGGGATTCCTTTTAATTTTTATATATTTTTTAATTAAATTAATTTTTTAATGCCAGTGGTTTTATTTTGGGCCCTACGGGGTTTTTGGGTTGTGGAAAAAAATAATTAAAGCTGTTTTAAAATAAGGGGAAACATTTATAGTTGGGGTTTCAAAAATTTTCCCCAAATAAAACTAATGCCCGTTAAATCAATTTCCAAGGGGGAAGGGGAAATTTAAAAATGCCATTGGGTTTTTCCCAAATTTTTTTTGGGTTGTCAGAACTTCCCCTGTTAAGGAAATTTTGGGAGTGTAAAGGGGTTTTTCCCAAACTAGAAATGTTTTATTGTTTATTAAAATGTATTTCCATTAGCAGGGGTAAAGATTTTTTTTAACCACGACAGAAATTTTGGGTATAGGTTCCTGTGTTGAGTTATTTTTAGCCCTAAGCCCTTTTTTAAAACCCCCATTGAGAGTGTGGGCCATGTTGCTTATATGAAACCCCCGTCCACAGGGAAAAGGTAATCCGCTTTTTTTTTTTCCAAAATTCACAGGGGGATTCCCTTTAAAATTTGAGATTGCCTTTTTTTTTGCAAAATTTTCCAAATTTTTTGGGTTTTTTTTGGGGCAGTTTGTCCAAAAAAAGCCCTTTTTTACAGAAAAATTTTTGTTTTTCCTTAGATTTTCAAGGGTTTATTCCAGGGTTTTTGGAAAATTTTTTACCAACCCCATTTTCTGGATTTTATTTGATTGCCGTTTCTGTGGGGTTGAGGAATGGGTTTGGACAGGTTTTTTTCTGGCAGGGGGTGGTTATTCCCCTGTTTGTGTTTCCGGGGATGTATGGCGGGTACAGTTGGGGGCCATGACAAAAATTTGTGAAAGGTTGCCTTTAATGTTTTGGGGGACTTTGCCCTGGGGGTTTTTTCCCTAATTTGGGTTTGTCCCATTTAAGTTTCTGAATGGAGGACAGGGGGTGGCTTATTTTCTTCCCAAAATTCCAAAGGGCCTCCTAGAGTTTGGGCAGTTGTTTTGACAGGGGGTTTCCCAAATTTTTTTATTTCCCCCCCCTTTTGGGCCGGTTTTGACATAAATTTTTTGGTGGGCCTTTCTTGAGGACATATCACTTTTGGGGTTTTTTGATGCCCCCCCCGTGATTTGTAACCCCTGATGGGGAGGCCCAATTTTTGTTGCTTTGGGGTTCCCATTTTCCCAAGGCCCCCCTTGGGGGGCCCAACCATTTGGGGCCTTTAAAGGGGCCTAACAATTTTTGGGGTTTTCAAAGACTTTGTCCCATCCGAATTGGGTTTTCCTATTGCCCAAAATTTTCTTTTTAAACAATGGGGAAATGGGAAGGTTTTGGGCAAAAGGGGGGCCAAATGCCCATCTTTTTTCCCATTTTTTTTGGTGTAAATCATCCAGAGTTCACGGGAATTATTTTGGGGAGCGGAAGTATGTTTTTGGATTTTGGCCCAAAAGTATGTTTTTCCCCAGTAACCTTTGGGGCCCTCAGACGCCAAGTTTTGGTGATGGGCCCTTAAAAGGGGCCCCTGGTGATATCTTTGGTGAAAAGGGGGTTTTATGGGGGTTTTCCCAGTTTGCCCTTTTTTTAAAAGGCCCCATTAGTTTGGGTGGTTGTGTATTTGCGGTGTGCTGATTTTCCCAAGCCTGGGTCCCTGGGTTAAATTATGTTTCAGGGCCCCCCCCTTTAGGTGTTTTTGATTTAAGAGGTTTGCCCCGTTCCATTAGGAATTTCGGTTGGGGATGCTTTTTTCCGGTTGGGGGGCCCAAGGGGAAAAATTTTGCTGTCACCAGGGGGGCCAAAAAAACTTTTTGGTATGGGGCCGGGGCCCAGTTCGCCGGGGAAGTTCCTTTTGGGAATTTCGAAATTGTGAAAAAAAGGGCCCAAGATTGTTCTTTTTGAGGGGATTTGGATGGGGAGTTGCCTTTTAAGGATTTCCCCTGGGCCTTTTGGGTTTTCCAGCTGGGGGGTTTTTCTTCCAATTTGCCCCTCTCTTCCTTTTGGGTTGAAAAGGGGACCTTTTTTGTTAATGTTCTTTTTTGGGAAAGTTGCCAAGGTTTACTTCCTTATTGTTTTCGGCAAGGGTATTCCAATTATGACTCCTTTTTGGCTGGCAGTGGTATTTTTTAAAAGTTTTAGGTTTCCGTTCCTTCGGGGGGGAAACTTTCATTTTAACCAAAATCCCCTTTTTGGGGCAGGAAATTTTGGGAATTTTTTTTTCCTCTAGGGGGGTTAAAAAGGTTCATCCTTTTTTTGGGTTGTTTTGCCAAATATATTATTTGATTTGTCTTTGGTTACTGCCAAGTCCGACATAGGTATCACATTTTGTGGGGGTATATGTGGTTGTCCTAAGGATGTAGCATTGATAAGATGGGAGATCTCTGTGCATTTCTGTTTTGGCATGGTTGGATTTCCAATCAATGGTTGGGTAATATACGTCAGCCAGTATCAGGGTAATGGGTGGAATCTTGTTAGATTTGTAGAGGACCAGATATGTGGGATGGGTGTCCTTGTGTCAGCTATGTTGGCCTGTAGCTACATATAATTTGCATAGGGGTCTTGTCAACAGTTGACTGCACTTAGAGTGTTTTGTGTGTGTCAGACTGTTTGACCAGCCTGGAGGTGTGTGTCTGTCTAATATATATTTATACTTCACCTCCTTTGGCTTTGCTGTCCACATTTTGGGGTCTGGCTGTGTCATAGGATGAGTGATCAGGTAAGGATGGGTTTCTCTCTGCAGCTGTGGGCCAGATTTCTGTGAGTGCACAAATATCACCATCTTCCTGGGTTATGACTGCTTGCAATGAGTGCATTTTCCTGTTTAGACTCCTAGCATTTAGTGGCATGGCCTTTAATTTGCATTTTGTTGAGTGCTTTATGTTGGTAGTATGAACCCCATGACTTTCCCTACAAAGGCACTATGGGGGAGGCAAGGGCCATTACTAGAGGCCTAAAGGCCAAGTGAGACAGATGCATGCCATCTCTAGCAAAGCAGCGTGGTCTGTCCCAGGCTGTCAGGCAGTCAATCCCCCTGGGATGACAACAGTAAGTGAACCAAGTGTTATCGACAAATATTTTCTGTTTGTATTGAGACATCATTCTGGGTGATGGAAGAATGCTGCTTAATGCTAAGGACATACCTGCATGGGACACATATTCAGCAAACTGAATCATGTCTGTCTTCCTATAGTCCAGGTAGGTACGTCTAACATCATTCACAGAGCAATGGACCAGGCCAGAGTGATACCTGTACCTGTTGTGGAGTGACGTGAGTGCATGAGTGATATGGCAGATTATGGCACCTGACAAACAAGTAACTGTGACTTTCTCCTTATCCTGCCTGGTGAGAGGCACATCTGTGTGTCTCACAGTGAAGTCTGCCATGAGTAATACGTTGGGTGTATAGTAAGGCCTTAGTGTTTGCAAGACCCTGGTGTGTGGACTATGCATGGTCTGTGGTGTGTAGATTTGTGGAGTTTTCATGTGTTTTTACCTCTGAGGTGTCCTTTGTTTGGGTTTTTGTATTGTTGCTGACCTCCACTTATGTTGTGTGTGTTGTGTATTTGCAGGTGATGTCTGGGTGATGTTTACTGACTCCATACACTGCACTGCACCTATGTTACTGCACAATTTGTTCTGGTGTGCACATTCTCCATTTGTTTGGCCAGTGGTTCCCCTTCCCCTTATGTGTGCCTCTTTGTACTTCATTAATCCAGTCACAGGCTTTGCCCACAGTCACTGATGTTATGTATTTGTAATTCTGGTGTGAGTGGTGTAAATGCTGTAATATCAGTCACAAGGTTATGGACTTCATATAGGAAATACACCCCTGGGATCACTTCTGTGTGTCTGCTCGACAGTGGCACAGGAAAATAACTTTCTTGGGTGGCGTAAGCCAGGGAACCTTGTTGGCTAGGCTTACGTAGGCCCTTGGGCCAATAGCCTAGTACCTACCTATGAATCTCTGAAACTCTGAGTGTACCTATTTAGCAGGTTGTCCATCACTGCACCACTGCATATGCTGTGGTCTTTAGACGGTTTGTGCTACTATGGTATTATGAGGCTACATGTTGGCCTATCTGTCAAACCGTCACAGACTGACTTCTGGACAGGCCCATATATGACAGTCAGACAAAGGTCCACACATGGGGACAGGGTGTTAATACTCTTCTGCCAAACATAGACAGTTGGGAGACCAGTTTGGTATTTGCTGGCTTTCTCTTATGGGTATGATATCTGCTTATCCACTGTCTGCTACTGATGTTTTGACATGACCCTTTCTTGTTTTGCAAATAGTTGGCAGGCAAAGGCAATGTTAGCATAAGCAAAACAAATATACAAGGCACACTTGTGCTCCTTCTGTGACAACCTGTCATTCCAGAGTTATGGATGCTGGCCAGTGATATGTTGTCAATGCTGACACAGTAAGGTGGCAGCCTTTTATAACCTGGCAGTACACTGACCTTCAGGTACCTGCTGTCTTACTAGGCACCATACCTCTCAACTTCTTAGAGCCAGACATCTGGACAAAGCCATAACTAATTGGGGGACAAAGGCCTAAATATAGGGACCATTTTTATGTATTGGCCTTACAAAACTAGAAAGGTGATACAATAACAGGTTTTGCATTAACATAATTTTTTTCTATAGGGTATGAAGTCTGAAACTACAATATATCATTATTTTCTGACTTTAGTCTTTTGTGATATGCCAATGCTTTGCCAGAAAAACAAAATTTCATGATAAACAGACCAAAAATATGATGCAAACCTCTGAACATTCTGCAAAAATTCTGTACAGTTGAGAGATATGCTAGGCACTATGTAGGTTTCTCCAAGATGTGTACTGTCCATATGGGTGGCCCCCTGTCCCTGACATCTCCAGCTTTCCTGCAGTAACAAATATTGTCTTACATAGCTGTCAGTTGTCTGCTGCTATCCCAGTAGGCCACCCCATTCCCTTGCATGCATGCAGTGATCCCATAGATATGCTACCACAACATACTACTCCATTCATTTATTGTTAAGAAGTGTGACTTACCTTGTGCCTGCGGCAGTTGTAAGGATAGTGCTTCAGGGCTGACTCTGTCAGATGCACACAGTACATAGCTTATACATGGTGAGGTACAGGTAGTGTGATGTGTGTGTGGCATCCATTTTACTGTGTGTGTGAGTCAGAGTGAGATGTCAGTCTCTGGGTCCCTACAGTGTCAGTGTGTGTGCTATGCATTGCCTCTTTGCTAAGGCCTAGGCATACTGGGCAGTCCTCCATCTGCCTACAGGAACAGGCTCAGGGAGTTCTTCCTCCAAGTTCACCTGTGCCTGTGGGGACCTTGGCAATGGTGGGTATCTGTGTGGCCCTTCCCTGTGATGTTCCTGGTGCAGTTGTTTCCACAGGATCATATTGTGTAGCATGGCACATACTATGAATATGTGTCTACATGTGGCTGGAGAGTACTGCAGGACTCCACCATATATGTCAAGGCAGCAGAACCGTGAATTGAGCATCCAAAACACATGCTCTACAATGATCCTGGTTTGTGTGTGTGCCTCATTATGGCTTTCTTCATTGTGTGGTGTGAATGTGGGCATTTCTGATGGGTGTCATCATCCATGGTGCCAGTGTATAACCAGCATCCACCACCAGATGGCCATACGGGATGTCCCCCCTGGCAAATACCTGGTACAACTGTGAAGTATGCCAGATGTGGGATTCATGATAACTACCAGGGCTACTAGCACACACATTCATCATACTGCCCTGAGAATTGTAGATGACCTGACAGTTGAAGTGATAGCTCTTCCGGTTTAAATAGACTCTACCCTCTTCACCAGGTGGTGCTTTCATGTAGATGTGCATGCAGTCTGTGGCACCCAGTACCTCTGGGTAGTCTGCTACATGGTGGAAGAGATGCAAATTGCTGGTCCTCTCCTCAGCTGTGCTGGGGAAATATATGTGCTCACCGGTATGTCTTTGCATGACATACAGGAACTGGTGGAGTAGCCCGGATGCAGATGCCTGTGAGATTCCCATGATGTCCCGAGTAGGTCTTTGGAAAGTACCTGTAGCTAGTATTCTTAAGGCTACACATACCTTTGTTTCAACTGGGATGGGTTCCGCTCTGTTGGCTCTGGGTCTGAGGTGAGGCTGGCACAACTCTATGAGTTGCTGTAGAATGTCCTTGTCCACCCTGTAGCGCTCCACTATCTCCAGCTCATGTAGCCCCTGAAAGGTTACCCTGGTTCTGAACACTTTTCTCCTTCTTGGTCTGGGACAGTTGTCAGCATCATCCTCATCACTGGCCTCAGTCTGTAGCATGTACAGATGTAGCAAAGCAGTAGCAGCCCCTAACATTTTGTCAGTTAAAATTCCCAACTGTGTACTCCAATAGTGCAGAGTTTGTGGGAAAACCAGACTGAAGGGTGTTTGCATACTTTACACTGCTGTGCTGCAGATGCTGCCTGTGTGATTGGCTGACTTTGATACATTCCACCTGCCAGCTATATTACTTGAGGGGTTTGAATGGGCCACTGTGAGTGGCAAAGTCTGTATTAGTGGTTTGTAGTTAATTTCCTTTATTCTGCTATTTATTTTTTTCCCTCCTTTTCCCCTGTGTTTAAGCCCTGCACTGCATCACACAAACTGTGTTAGCAAGTGTAAACATTGCTAAGCAGAAAAGGCCCTACCCTGGATATGAACATGCTCATCAGTTTTTGAAGGAGCTAAGCACAGCTAAGCAGCCTCAGACACACCCCCTTGCTTAGCTATGCCTAGCTTAGCACAAATAGGTGGCGCAGAGTTCCAATGTGCTTACACCAAGAATGACACACCCCCTTCTCATGTTAGCACCTTTTTCTGCTTATAGCACTGCACTATAGCTGCTACACGGTTAGGTATCTGTGGTCACAGTCTCCCATTTTGTTATTCAATAAATTTAGCTCATTTACATACCCCACTGCCTTAGTCCCTAATTACACCACTACACTGGAGCCTATGTCCTTAGCTACCACTGTTACCTGTTGTTACGAGTCTACTTGCTGCCCCGTATAATGTCAAAATTCATTTTTCACATAAAATTGTCTTTCTACATTTTTTTTTATTTTCTGCACGATCGCATTTGGGTGCCACTGCGCTCTGCTTAAACAGCCGAAATCAGCAAAAAAAATAGATTTTTATCATTTTAAAACACTTTTGCATGCCAATGGCCATAGTTTTGGTCATTAACATGCCTACTACTCATAATACATGCCTTACTTTGAGCTGTCAAGACCCCATTTTGATTTTTCCAGAAATGTACATGGTTAGAACCCAAATACATTTCTGCTGCAGACATGGCTCCAACACGGATGGCTTTCACTAGCAAATGAGGTGATTAGCATTATTCCATGGTGTCCATGTTAGAATACTGCTGGGAGACTCATGCACGCCTCAGCCTTGTTTACTGGATCAAACAGGCTCCGAACTCCATGTTTGAGCCGTGCCACTATTCTTACACAGAGTTTAGCTCCATGTAAGCTTTATTGAATCATGGGGCATATTTATCCTAGATGATTTCAACATAAACTTACTTAGCTCCTCTGAATATATCCTAAGATGTATTCCATCTGATCTAAATCCTTTCTAGTAATGAAGGAGCAGACCAGCTCAACTATAAGTTCTAGAAACCACACAGTCTTTGACATTTTTTGACATTTTTGCATAAATGTACACAGTTAGTAACTGAATACATTTCTACTGCGGACACGGCTCCAACATGGATACCTGTCTGCTGCCTGAATTGCCACCTTCAAACAAATACTGAAAAATCATCTCAACTCTTCCTGGCTATGTTCCTGCTCTATAACCTAACCTCTTCACTCTCCTTATATGATTACAAACCTCCTATGTCTTTTTGCTACTGGTGACTTTGCTACTAGTGATACTTTGCTACTAGTGATACTTTGCTACTAGTGAAACTTTCTCCATATTTATTTTTTATTTTTATCTTCACTTGTTGATAGTGGTACAATAATACTGGTTAATATAGCTCTGTTTATACCTCTCCGATTGAATTAATTGAATTTTGCTTTAATGTATATTTTCTGTATATATTACTTTAATCAAACAAACTGGATTTCTGCTTTTATGTATATATGCTATGAATGTTACTGTATTTACTATCTGTAACACTATTTCTACTTCTGCACCAATTAATATTTATATTTTTTCTGTTTCTATGTTCTTGTTGGAGCTTTTCTCCCTGGGCCTCCACTGAAAATGGGCTCTTTTAGGCCCAGTGGACTTTCCCGGTAAACAAGTGCAATAAATAAATAAATAATGCATTTCATTTGCATGGTTTTCACCAGCAAATGAGGTAATTAGCATTATTCCATGGTGTCTGTGTTAGAATAGTGCTAGTAACCCTCCTTTTACCTCCCCTTCCACTCCCCTCCCCTAGCCACCATGCCTCACACCATCTGATCATTGCATTCCTTCCTCTGCAGGCTCTGGTTCACCCTTTACCTTCCCCTTCCCTCCTCATTCAATCTCTCAGACCCATTATGACATGCTTAACTACCTCATTTCATTTCAAGTCCAAATACATATCCAACTGACTTACACCTAGCTTCCTCTCACTACCACATATACTACTCACTCAGTCTCCTGACTTACTCCTCTATCTTCCCCTTCATCCCAATTGCCTTTCTAGCTTGTTCCACCTTTGTGTGGAGCTTCTGCTTTATATCTGCTTGAGTTTAGTGCAATATTTGTATATAAGATTTAGGTATACGAGTTTAGAACAGTATCCCTTTGAGCCTAGTACTGTCTGTATATACATCCTATCTTTGTTCCTAGCCTCTAGTTAGATATTGGTATATCTGTTCATTACTATGTTTCATATTGTATGTATATCTAATGTTTGCTGCAGTATGTATTATTGGCTATTGTATGTATATTCAATTGTTCTTCATGTAGTCTGCTGCTCATTTATTGTTCTGTGGAGCTTTTCTCCCCGGGCCTCCAATGAAAAAGGACCTGTGTCCAGTTGGAATTTCCCGGTAAATAAATAAATAAATAATTTTTCATGACAAAGAACTTGGTAAAGTTTATTCTTTTTAAATGTGTCCAGCTAACATTAGTAGCCAGTGTGCCACCACATTCCTATCTTTTACAGAAAAATACTAAATCCTCTCCCATCCCTTATCATTTCCACAATCATCACTGTAATGGAATGCAGAATCTCCACAATGTTTTAAACTCTATTTTATAGACTAAAAGCTATCCAACCTCATGGGCGATAATTCATACCAACATACTAAATCTCAAATACTTCCTTTTTCCAGTAGTACATGAAATTGGTAAAGCAACCCATTTGTCATGGATAACAAGAGAAATGAGGTTACTTCTTAATAAAAAAGATTCCAGTTCAGATAGCTAGAAAAATACCCACTACCTAGAGGACAATAACACACACATCCCCCGGATTCATGAAGCTTGCGCCAGGTGCAGGCATAGCGTTGGCGTTCCAACACCAAATATGGCCGGCGAGAGATCCAGTTATGAGCTGTTTCCACGTGCACTACCTGTGTGCCCTACGCCCACACAGCTCCCGGCCCCTGTATCCTAATTACTCCAGTTGCAGCAGTGTAACATGCAAATGATGGTATTTAGCGATCCAGGAAGGGGTGCAGGCATAGTGTAAGCATGCAGAAATGTAAACCGTAAAAAAACGGTTTACATTTTTGCAAACATAAAACTGGAGCCATGACAGCTGGCCAAACACATGTATTATAATTTTAATATATGCCATTTGCTAACTATATAGCCACTGGCATAAAAAACATGTACAAAATATAAAAAAACATTTAATTTAATTTTCACACTATTGCAAAGTTTAAGCGCAGGGCAGCGGCATGCAAACCGGATCGCAAGAAAAATAGCAAAATATAGAATAAAACTGCAATGTAACACATATCATGATTTTCCCATAATAGTCAATGGCAGGCATGTTACACCACAGAATGCTGCAAGGGTTGCTAAGGGGCTGTGACAGTGTTTTGCGCGGTAGCTAGGAATTAGTTGGCAATGCCATGCAAATGAGAGGAGTAATACTGAATCACAGATTCCCCACTGGTGTAAGGATGCACCTCACAGCGTAGTGTTATAACACAGAGGTGTGCCCTTGAGATATAGATGACATCTAGAGAGGGGGTGTGTCACCTTTGCTGTAAGCACATTGGAGCATTGCTAATCTGGTTTGCCCGTAGCTAAGCAAAGCCACAGGATAGGGGTGTGTCGAACTGGCTATAGCTTTGCTTAGCTGAGAGTACACAAGGTAACCGAGTATACATGTGAATGAAGATGAAAACGCGCTTAAACCCGGTAAACGGTTTGCGTGGTGTGCACTGGAGCTGAAACAGGAAGGATATAGGAAAGAATTAAGGAAATGCTGCAGCAGGGAAATTGGAGTACAAATGACTAATTAACACCTAGGAACCTGCAGTGGGCCATTGACAACAGCTAACAAGCAGCTGCCCAAACGACAAAGGCCAGTAATATATCCTTTAATAAAAGCACAAAACCTCTCTAGCGCCTTGGCATAAAGCCTTCCAGGAGATAACAATAGTATAAAAGAACACCTCTTATAAAGGTGCATCAATTAGAAAAAACAATTAAACAAATAAAGCAATTAAACAAATAAAGCAATTAAACAATCTAATACAATTAATTCTTTACAATAAGTATTTCCAATTACATTCCTGATTTAATCCGCCAGGTGTTAGTGTTATACTTTAAAAAAAAACTGCTTCTTTAAATAGTAGCATATTCTTTAAAAAAATTACATTTGGTGTTTTAATTTGTTCAAGAATACAACCTCTCAATTCTGAATAAGCTGCCTCATGTACAGAATTAAAATGGGAAGCAATAGGACTTTCTATCTTGTTATTTTTAATATCACAAATGTGTTCCTGCAATCTAACCTTAAATGACCTCTTACTCTCACCTATATAGAAAAGATTGCAGAGACACTTAAGTTCATAAATAATGCCTACAGCATTACAAGTAAACTCTGTTACTGGTCTAAATTTCAAACCATTAATTTTATCAAAAAATCAAGTAACATATGGACAAACTGAACAATTTCCACATGCCCAGGTGCCCAACCTACCAACCTCACTTCCCACATTTACATCAGGTAAGGAAAAAGTTGCATGTACTAACATATCTTTTAAATTGCTGCCTCTTTTAAAAGAAATCAAGGGTGTATGCCATACATTTTTTAATGTATGTCTTCCCTCTGTCAAAAAAGGCCAATAATATTTTATAATAGCTAAAATCTCATCAGATAGTTTGTTATAAGAGGTAACAAAATAAATGTTCCTACCTTCTTCATTTATTATTCTCTGCAGTGTATTGTTGTTATGTTCCCTACTATTTCTTTTATCTATCTCTGGAAAACATAACTTCTCTAGAGCCTTTTTAATGACTTCCAGAGCATATCTCCTATTTTTAAACATCTGACAGGAATTAAAAATCTATTTTTCTAAAATATCAGGTTCACTACAAAACTTACTGACTCAATAACTCTCCATAGGGTAGGGAGTTCAAAATATGAGCTGGATGGCAACTACATCCATTCAAAAAATGGCCATCATCACCAAATTTTCTATGTATACCAGTAATGATTTTTCCATCTCTAATATTGCCTTTTAGGATCAAATCCAAAAAAATAACAGAACTACCACTTTGTAAACCTTCAAACTTTAAACCTAACTGGTTAGAATTTAGTATATTAACAAAATCTTGTATAAATGATTTACCCCTTTACATAAAAAAATCAAATCATCAATAAATCAATTACATACTTTCTAAAAAACTCTAATCTATATAAAAAGTAATTTCAAAATATCCCATAACCAGGTTAGCATACATTGGGGCAAAAGGAGCCCCCTGCTAACAAGCAGCTACCTGCAGAACAGGAAAGGGAAGGGGCTGTACTGCAAAGAAAACAGTGAAGTGGCACAGCAGAGCAAAGCGGATTTGCAGTATATCAGCTACAAGACACATTTTGCGACACATGACTGGGAAGGGAAAGTACAAAACAAGAAAGACGGCAGGTGGATGCATGCCTGATAATGGGAGGGGATCCAGGTTTAAAAGTAAATTAAAGGGCAACAGATTAATCAGGGCAGGCAAGCATAACTCCACACTAAAGGCCCCACACTTGCAGTACTCACTGTAAAACCCATAAAGATACCCTGCAGCTGGAATTGCTGATACACACCCAATGACATCAGCAGCATCCATAGCAAAATAGTATAAAATGTGAAAGCACCTCACACACACTTGTGTATTCCCATACACTCTGCACCATTGGTGTATAAAGATGGGGAACTTTTAGTGTGTACGTGTTAGGGGCTGCCATATTTATGATCCACCAGCATGTGCTGGAGTCTAAAGGTGGTGTGGAGGATGATGCTGACAGCCATCTCAGGCATCGGAGAAGGAGAAGAGTGTTCAGACCCAGGGTAACCTACCAGGGGCTACATGATCTGCAGATAGTAGAGCATGACAGGGTGGACAGGAACACCCTACAGAAACTTGTGGAGCTGTGACGGCCATGCCTCAGAGCCAGAACAGAGGGGAACCCATCCCAGTGGATACGAAGGTATGTGTAAGCCTGAGAATACTAGCTACAGGTACCATTCAAAGGCCAACTGGGGATGTCATGGGAATCTCACAGGCATCAGTATCCAGGGTACTTCACCAGTTCCTGGATGCCATGTTACCACATGCTAATGAGCACATATACTTCCCCCGAATGTAGGAGGAGTTTGCCAGCAATATGCGTCTCTTCCAGCGTGTGGCAGAATACCCAGGGGTACTGGGTGAAATAGACTGCATGCACATACACATCAGGTCACCACCCGGTGAGCAGGGTAGGTGCTACATAAACCGCAAGGGATACCCCTCCATCAACTGCCAGGTCATGTGCAATGCCCAGGACATTATCATGGATGTGTGTGCTGGCAGCCCTGGAAGGTATCATGACTTCCACATCTGGCATGCCTCATAGCTGTATCAGGTATTTGCCAGGGGGGACATCCCATATGGCCACCTGGTGGGAGATGCTGGCTATGCACTGGAACCATGGATGATGACTCCCATCAGAAATGGACACACACCCATGCAGGAACGCCATAAGGAGGCACACGCACAAACCAGAATCATCATAGAGCATGTGTTTGGGATGCTTAAATCATGGTTCCATTGCTTGGACATATTTGGTGGAGCCTTGCAATACTCTCCAGGCACATGTACCCACATCTTCATAGTATGTGCCCTGCTACACAATATGATCCTGCAAAAACAGCTGCAGCAGGAACAGAATGGTGAAGGCCCTCACATCCCACCACCATTGCCAACGACCCCACAGGCACAGAGGTACTCAGGCCATGAACACCCTGAGCCAGCACCAGTAGGCAGATGAAGGCGTGCCCAGTATGCCCATGCCTTGGCAAGGAGGGAACATATAGCACACACACTGACAGTGTAGGCACCTAGGGACTGACACCTTTCTCCACCTGCACACACATTAAAAATAGATTGCACACACACACAAGACTACCTGTAAATTGTCATGTATAGGCAGTCTATTGTGTGCATCTAACATAGGCAGCCCTCAACTATTGCACATACAACTGCTATTGGCACAAGGTAAGTCAACACCTGAACAAGAAATTAAGCTATCAGCATGTGCTGATACTGTATGTATAGGTTCATAGGTAGGTACTTGGCTAACTGCCTGAGGGCATTCATAAGCCTAGTCAAAATGTGTCGGCTTTTTCCACCCCATTGATTCATTAACTGTCCCTCTGTAGAGCAGAGCCAATGGCAGGATCCCTGGGGTGTATCTACTTTTCCCCATCCAGTCTTCAAGGTTTCTCTTGAAGAGTGTTAGTGAGGGGCTCTGTATAATGTAATTAAGGATGTTGTTCCAAAGTATGGGGAGTTTCTGTGACAGGAATCCATCCCTCCAGCATCTTCTAGTTATTGTTGTGGCAAGGTTCAGCTCACTACAGCTTGTGGCTCACTGTGACATGGATTCCCATAGGTGGAGCATATCCATTAAGCCTGAGTTTGACATGGCTTTGTTAGCCAGCAGAGATCATATCTGAGTAAACAAGATGCCACTGAGTAAAGTAGGAGTTTATTCAGTCTGGCTGCATAGGACATATGTTTGAGGCCAGTAATCCTCTTGACAAGGTACATTCCTGGTCCTTCCAGCTGTTGGATGTGTCTTCTGAGGTACATCCCAAATGGGTTATTATACTCTATGATGGGACTGATGAGTGATGAGTAAAGGGGCACTATAACCTCAGTATGTCTAGATGCGAACCCTTTAGTAATCATATGGCCTACATAGAAGGATGTTCTAACTACTTTGGAGATATGATTGTCAAAGGAGAGATCACTATCTACCTTAGTCTCCAGATACCCTATTACCTCGTCTGTATTAAAGTGCTGCCACTTATGTGTTAATATGTGGGTGCTTAATATTCCACAATGGAATGACCATGCAGTTTGTGGCACTTAGCTGGAGGCCATGACTTTGACACCATGTGTTGGTCTCTGTGAGCCCCCTTGAAGGATGTCTGTGTCAGCTGGACTGTCAAGTATGACTCCCAGTTTGCAGTCATTGCCAAACATGGTCTGCCGGAGTACACCTGTGTTTGTCTGTACCTCTGAGAAGTATATGCCAAATAGTAGGGATCCCAGGACTGAGTCCTGTGGGACAACAGTCATGACTGGTTAAGAGTTGATCCTGGAGACTGCTAGTCGTACCATATGGGTTCTGTGTATAAGCCCGTTGGCAACCCATCTTGTGATGTATGGGTGTATGTACAGGCTGGTGAGTTTATTAATAATACCAGAGTGGGGAATTGTGTCAAAAGCCTTGATGAGGTCCAGGTAGTATGTGTGAACCACCTCTCCCCTCATCTAACGTCTTGGTGACTGTCTGTAAGATGTCAAACAAGTTCAGTAGGCATGAACTGCACTCAGCCAAGCTGACCTGGGTTGGGTCAAGTGTTTGGAGGTTACCAATGTCTTTGTTAATGAGTGCCATGAGGATGTGCTCCATAGCTTTGCAGACCAGGCTAGTCAGGCTTATGGGGTGGTAGTTACCATGGTCAGTTGTGTTTCCACCTTGGTGGAGTGGAATAACCGTTGCCACACACCATTGTATGGGCATGTAGCCTGTGGAGAGGCTGAGGTTGAAAAGCTTAATTAGGTGGGGGTTCAGTTTGTCTTGTAGTGTTTTTGCCATCTTCCTCCATTGACGCTGTGTATTACTGTTAGAGAGGGCCATTTCCACCTGTGTGTCTCTGATGTCTGGGATACTGTACTTTTCAGATATTGTTGTGGGCTCTTTAGAGGGTGAAGTTTGCAATGAATGTATCTGCAAGGATGTTGGTGATATCAGTAGGGTCAGTATATTTTGTGCTATATTGCACCATCCCAGTGCAAATCTGTGTGTTACCACGTAGATCCTTGACATAGCCAAAGAAGGCTTTGTGGTTATCTTTCAAATCCTTGCCTATGTTCCTGTTGATGTTAGCCTTGGATGATTTCATGAGAGACCTACGTTTCTTACTAATACTGGTCATGGATGTCTGTCCTTCTTGGGATTTGCTGTTTTTCTGGACTACTGTCCTACTTCTGCTGTACAGCCTGTTTATTGCAGGGGACCACCAGACTGGTGTCCTTGTTTAGAAGGAGTGAGTCTTGATTTACCAGTGATGGCATGATCCAG